>NW_023269761.1:0-129408 GCF_004353265.1 Vitis riparia | reverse complement strand
CGAAACTCAAGCTGACCTTTAACATTCCATTATTTTTTATAAATACTGGTCATTTGAGCTGCGAAAGAGTTTCAGAAAGGGGAAGAGTCATAGCAACCGTCTGTTCATCTCCTTACCCGAGCCCGACGACGCGCGCACCTCGGTCATCCCTTCCGGTCATCCACTTCCGGCCAAATTTCGTTAATCCGAAATGGCACGAACCAGAGGAGCCAAATCTTCCTCTCCTTCCAGCTGCAAGCGAACGCCGTGCGAGGCGCCTGTTCAAGGCTCTACCTCTGAGCCTCCGCGGCCAGAAGCTGCTTCACCTCCGGCGAAGCCCGCACCACAGAAACCTCCGACGAGGCGTTATCTCACTAGATCAGGGGGCCGTCCCCTGTAAAAAAGAGCCAGGGTCGAAAGCTCAGAGCCCATCGACTTAACAGAGCAGTCCCCGGTTCCCTCTCCAGAACCTTCTCCGGCGCCATCTTTGGCACCGCCGGTAAAGCCTTAGGAGCACCAGCCGCCACTTTCTGAACCCAAATTCCATCTGGGATAGCTCCTGAAGTGCTAATCAGGCATCCGATGCTGACTCAACCACCAATTGAAGGGAATTTGGACTGCCAAGCTCGACCATTTCACTCTGAGTTGTGCTTTGACACAGCCACCTTCCAATTGCGACCGGAGCTTGCAAGTTCATTCCACCTACTGCGCAGATATCGCATGGAGCAGCTGCTGACCCCACGAGATTTCTTCTATCCCAGAGTAGCCATGGATTTTTATCAGTCCATGACTACTAAGCAGGTCAGAGATCCTACTCTAATCCATTTCACTATTGACGGTCGGCATGGCATTCTAGGAGCTCGCCATATAGCAGAGGCCCTGCATATACCATACGAGCCAAGCCATTTTGAGGATTACCGAGCATGGGCTAGTCCCTCTCAGCTGGAAATGGTGCATATCTTGTCCAGAGGAGCTTTCACAAATCCACATCTATTGAGGGGAGAACTTCCTCCAAGGATGTTTCTCATTGATGCACTCTTGCGTCACAATATTTATCCACTACAGCATTGGACTCAGAGGAGATGAGTTCTTTTAGAGGCCCTGTTCAGGATTTCAGAGGGATACTTTTTTGGCCCTCACCACCTGATTATGGCTGCCCTTCTCTACTTCGAAGAGAAGGTGCATAAGAAGAAGCTGCGCGAGCTGATGCCATTCCACTTCTTTTCCACGGCTGCTGTGTCAGATTCTCGGCATCTGGGTATCCATCAGATCCTCAGTTGGAGCGCAAGCGAATATGCCGAGAGGTATTTACTTTCGACAAGTGGACCAATATGACAACGTATAGAATTGAGCAGCTAGAGCTTCCACAGCCAGCTGAGATACCAGCTGCTAGGAGAGCATCTCCAGATCATATACCTGAGGGTATACCATTGCTTCTCCTACCATATCCAGAGCCCTCCAGTTACTCCAGCCTCATCACAGCCCTCTACTTCAGCTGAGCCAAGGATGGCCATTCCCATTTCGGAGTATAGAGATTTATGTCATGCACTGCAGACCTTGACCGCGTCTCAGAGCAGCCTTGCTCAGGAGATGGCAGCTATGCGAGCTTGCCAGGAGCAGATGTTGACCACCCAGGCTCAGCACACTGCCATCTTGAGGCAGCTCCAGCATCATCTCGGTCTCCCATCAGCTGCTGAGCATCTCACCCCACCACTGCAGTGCCACACTCACAGGCCACAGAGCCTCAGGCCCCTCCTGAATCAGCTACTGAAGAGGCAGAGCCATCTGCTTAAGCCATCAGCTCCAGCATCATCCACCTATATGATCATATATATATCTATTATATATTTCTTTTATGTATTTTGTTTTCGTTAGTCTGTTATGAAATCCCATCATTTTGATATCATATATGGGGATTACTTGTATTACTTTCTTTCTGATTGTACTCACATGATTAAAGTAATACAAATCTAGCATTTTTTTGTTAACTCTTAGCATTAATCTATTCTTATTTCCTTTGCTCACGCCTTTTATTCTTTTTGAAACATGTGGTTTCTCCAATCAGTATTCGAAATTGATATCACTCAGGAGGTACCACTTCCTCCCTATAATTTCAATCACCCATATCACATTGAGGACAATGCTCAGCTCGGTTGGGGGGAGGGGGGGAGAAATGAGGAAGGAAGTATGCAAAGTTAAAGGAAGTATGCTAAGTTATTTTGGTAATTCAGCCTTGTTTGGTAAATTAGTTGCTTTTTACTCTAATCTCCATGGATTATGAGGAAAAAATTTCAAATTAAAATAGGAGAAACTGAACTTTTGCTTTTCATTTAATTTAGAGTTTGGATTATGCTTACTAAAGTGGTTCAATTGTTGAAACTTCTATTGAATTCAAGTTTAGTCCTTCCACTTTAAGCTATTCACACACCGTGCACAATAAATTCCGATTATAAGATGAAAAACTATTTCCCTCTCGACTTAGGAAAATTTTGGGACTTGGTACCTTTGACCTCATTTAATAATATTGAGACACCTTATGAAAGGCCAATGAGCCTTTGAAAAAAAAGAAAGAAAGCAAAATGTTTGCTTGCCTTGAAACCCGAGCAAGGTCTGAGGGGTATATGGTGAAAATATTTAAAACCTAGTGCCTTAAGCCTTCATTGGTTAGGAGTCACCGACCTCAATGCTCGTTACAAGGGTGGATAGGTGGAGTTTAACATACTGTAGGTGCTTGGGTATTAAAATTCATTCTCAAAAGTCCGGGGTAAAATCCGAGGAGTTGGTGGTTGAAAGATCCTTAAAGCTTGATGCCCTAAACCTTAATTGGTTGGGAGTCATCGATGGACCCCCGTTACATGGACAAAACATAAAAGAATGCCCCTTAAGCCTTGTACCTTCTAAAAAAAAAGTGTGTTCTCTGCCTATTGAATTTGGTCAGTTTGCTAAGTGTTGAAAAGAGATAGGTTGGGGGGAAAGATTAGTTTAGCATGCTATATTCGGAAACTATCATCTTACACTTAGATTTTTGTGGAAGAATAAAGTTTGGTTCTTTGGAAGTGAAAATGATTTTAAAACATCAATTTGCATAATGCATTCCCTTGATCAATAGTATTTAGCAAAGTTTTTGATAGCTTCTATTGAAGTTTGAGTTTTTATTTCTTTAATGTTCCATGTGAGAGTTTGATCAGTCATGCCACTTAAACATTTTTTGAAGTGATCAGCATGATGTTATAAATTATAGTATTGTTTTTTTTATTATTATTCTCTCCTTCATTGCTAAGGACTAGCAATATGTCAGTTGGGGGGAGTGATTACTACTCAAAAAGTGCTATTTGATAGCTTGTAATTAATCCTTTTAAACACTTTTGAGTAGTAGTTATTGCCTTTTAACCCAATTAACATGTTAAGGACCCTTGCAATCAATTCTAATCAAATTGTGTTAAGTTTTGGTGTTTTGATAGCTTTTTGATCACCAAAGCAATATGAGATTGAGGAGAGTTATTTGGAATCCTTGGTAAAGCAATGGAAAGCTCAGAAGCATGAAGAACCAAAGCTTTGAAGTCCTTTGCCATAAGCAAATCCGGAATGCAAGGAAGGGAAGCAAAGAGAAATCTGCCATGAAGCATTTTTTATGACAGTCATGTCAGCCACTTTTGGAGCACTTCCTGAAGTCCAATTTATTCATGCTATATGTCATTTTAAAGCTTAGGAAGTCAGCAATCCAATGCTTCAAACAGTGCGCAATTCGGAGCTGAAATGAAGGAGTTACAGCCGTTGGAAGCTGAACACCGCAAGCTGAAAGCCAACTTCGCAGCGCTGCGGAATCAGCCTTTTGTTGCGAAGTGATTTCGCAGCCCTTTTTATGCGTCTGCAAAATCTCGCAGACCACGTTTTCACTTGCAAAATGGTCATTATTGCTTCCCGATATTTGTAACCGACACTTTGAGATATTTTTCTTTAGATTTTTGTTGTTTAAATCCCCAAACTCTTCTTGTAAGCCACCAATTATAGGATTCCTTAGCTTTTAAGTTAGGAAAAAGACTAAATATCCATGTAAAAACTATTAATGTAATATTCATATAAATAGAGCCCGGGGAGCCTGTTCTCAGGGTGATGAACCTTTTGTAAAAATTGGAAAGAAAGTAAAATACAGAGCTTGAGCTCTGCCTTACCTTCTCACTTTGATTGTATTTTTCATTTACTAAGTTATGCACTCTCTGAGGAGGTTTCCCCAGAGAATGAGTAACTAAACCTTTAGTTCCTTGGAGCTAAGGTTGTCGGGAAAGGTTCCAAGTGCAAGAATTAGTAGCTTTGTGGTTTTAGCTATGAATGAAGAGAAAGTGTGTCCCGTGAATGGTTTCTATATTTTTAGTTAACTTAAAACACCTTGGAGTCACCTGGGCCAACATTTGGTAAGGCAAGTGATCTCTATCCATGGAGATGCACTAGTTTACCCCTTGCGAGCCTTTGGGAGGTGACTTAAAGGTAGGATTTTCTAGAATTGCCAACACTTGGTAAGCTTTTGGACTCTAAGGAGACATCCATTAGTTATCTCTTGCGAGCTTGAGAAAGGAAGTCCAAGGTTAAAGATCATCTTGAATGGTAAAGGCTAAGTGAGAGGCTCGAACCATTGCAAGTTGCATCAGTGAGAGAGAAGTAGAGCTGAAATCCAATTAAGAGATGCATTTGTTCAGCACCGGTTAGAGAATTGACTTTATGTTAATTCTCTAATGCGAGGAAATGAACCAACTGACCGGAGCTATGTTTTTGCATGAGGAACCTCCCCTGTGAACCTAAATCTCCAAGGAATGTTTTTCTTCATAAGTAATTTCCATTACTTGCTGTGCCGTTAGTCTAAATCTAAACCTTTTTCAACCAAAGTTTGTGTTTTATTTTTTAAGCTAACCTTGAAATGAAACAGCACCAATTCACTTTGAATTGGTATCATTTTCAGTTTGAAAACCCTTCCCAGTGAACGATCCTAGAGCCACTATGCTATAGTAGCTTTTTCTTTGCTACCCTAGTTCATGGTGTAATAGGTTATAAATTTTGTTGATTACTCCCTCCATCAAGGAGCACCAACTGGACATGAATCAGCTGATACACCAATTGGGCATGAATCAGTGGTCTTGATACTGGAAAAGGCAAGCAACGATGAAGAGGTAACAGAAGGGAATGTAGTCGGCTACTCATATACGCCATCCTTAGGTTCACCCATCAAAAGGATTGCCCTCGTGTTTATATCTTTCACCTAAAAAGTAGAGAGTGAGAATTCAACAGAAACATAATTATTAATGCAAAATTGATAAATTGAAATTAAGTTCTTTTGCATGGAAAGGACACAAATAACATTTTCTAAAGTAAAGGTGCGAGAGGAAGTAGGTATGGTGGTAGAACTGGTATGTGTGATGGGAAGGGTCAATCCATCACTGATCATGATATCATCAGATCCTTGATACGGGCTATGAATAGAAAGATTGCTCAAGTCAGATGTAACGTGGTGAGATTCTCCACTATCCAGCAGCCAAGTAAGAGTAGTGTTGTTGCTGAGAACAACATGATTGGCTTGTGGTTGCCAGGATATAGAGGGACGATATCCTTGAGTGCCTTGAGGACGAGGTGTCAGGGATTGTTGATTAGTGACAAGCCGAAACATCGAGCATCATTTGACAATGTGTCCTTGAATACTGTATGCTTGACAACGACCCAAATAAGGTTTAGGTTGGCATTGATCATGAGGAGAAAATGCAGTGGTAGGACCTGGTTGTTGTGGAGTGGTGGCTGGTGGACGCCAATTTGGACTATTCCGAAAGGCTGTGGGATTTGCCGTTGCTGGTAGTGATAGAGGAGATGGTTGAGCGGTCTAAAGAGATGCTTCTTTGTTGAGAAGTTTCTCATGGAGCGGTCTAAAGATTTTGGCTAAATTTTTGGTGAACGCTCAAGGGAAGGACCTTGAAGGTATATTTATTGTTGTGGGACTCACAACAACATGACAATTTTACGATTATATTGGTTTTGATACTGGTTTATAATGAGCATGAATGAGAGATTGGGTTCATTTGGTTTTTAAACCTGTTAGTTTGCCCAGCTTGATCAATGGCTTTTAGGAATCATGTATACAAGTCACAAACTTTGCTTCAGCGCCCTTTCATGAAATAGTTCTCTACAAGCTCTTTTTCTCATTATATTTCTTGGAAACATGCACCATTAGACTTTCTGCATGATTAACAAGCCCTTTTTCTCATTGATTTTCTGTACAATTTACTTGTTCTATTGATCAATGCCACAGATGGTCCAACAAAGACAGAACACTTACTTGCACTTGATGGAGCTAAAGAAAGACTCCATTTGTTTAAAGCTGACTTCCTGGAAGAAGGATCTTTTGATTCTATGGTTGATGGATGCTAAGGTGTTTTCCACAAAGCACCTCCATTTTATCACACTGTCTCTAATCCACAGGTTCATCCTACATCACTTCTTTTGCTTTATTGTAAATTTAATATGTTGATATGTTATCCAAGTTTTTGTTATTGGCTTTTGTTTGAACATTCATTTGGGAGTTATGGGACCAGAGAGTTGCAACCTAATTATTATCTTCATCTAGAAATCCACCATATATATACTGACCATCAAACCTTGAACCTCAATCTAAAGCTAATAGTACTATGAACGTTGTGTAATTCTACACTTGCTTTCAAAAATAAATTGACCATGTGACTATCATCCAATGTTTTTCTACTACACAAAATCATTCTACAAAATTGTAAATTATCATGGAAACTGAATCTGCATCATGGCTTCAAATGAATGGATAGGACCCCCTCCTGGCAGAGATAGCAAAATCTAAAGGTCCATTCACTAAGAATGCTCTTGGCTGTATGATCTATCTCACTTGGGGAGTTTTTGAGGCCCACACTGCAGAAGTGTCAGGAATTGACAACTTGCTGACTTGAAGCAGAAACCTGTCAAGCACAATTATCTACCTTTGCAACCTTCTAAGTCTCTCAATTCAGATCTTTCAAAGGTTCAAGTTCTAGGACGTCTGCCTCAATAATAGTGGAGAAGATGGCTTTCTGGCTTAAAGCATCAACCACTTAATCCTTAAATTCCCAGCTCATGCTGAACAATTAATGATGTTGTACTTTTATAATTTGTGAATCCATTTTTTGTGTCAAGGATTTAGCTTATGTTATTCAGTTGCTCTAATATAAAATCTCCATAAGGTATACTCTTTTAGTTTGTACAAGCACTTTATCTGTCATATAGCTAGCTTGTGTTGGTTGTTTCTGTGGTCTAAACCTCCATGATCAAAATAGAGGTGACTTTTCATTGGACCAAATGTTTTTTCCAATTTCAAAGTAAACAATGCATAGCAGTACTCATGCAGGGAGAGTCTTTTGGCTCAGATCTTTCCAATTGCTGCTGCATATTCTCCTAGTGTGTTCATTGAAGACCAAATTTCTCAACAGTGGCATGTAACATTTCAAGTTCCTTTTGGTGGCAGCTCGTTTTCCAAACAACAATTGAAGGGTAGTCGTGAATATATTAACAAATTTTTTGTTGACTGAGATTTTTCCATATAATATCGTGATTAAATTTCAGTCACTATCCTACAGCATAGGTCTTTTATCAGTTTCATTCTCGGAACAGTCCATAAGGGCTTCTTTCAAGTTTGTTCCACATCTCAGGTGGACTTAATTGACCCTGCAGTGAGGGGAACCCTCAATGTGCTCAGATCATTTGCAAAAGTTTCATCTATCAGAAGAGTTGTTGTAACATCTTCTATGGCAGCTGGTGCTTTCATTGGAAAAACTTTAACTCCTGATGTGGTAGTTGATGAAACTTGGTTTTCAGATCCTGCAGTTTGTGAGAAACTGAAGGTGTGTATTTTTGCTCTTTTCTGTGGATGTTGTCTCCTTTGCAAGTTTTCCTTCTTCAACTTTTGTGTGCAAAAGATTTAGCAATTAAAGGATAAAGTTACTAGGAATTTGATATAATATAATTCATGTCCTCAAGATTTTAGCATGTATTTGAGCTTAAGCCTGGAGCCTGGAGCCTGGAGCCTGGAGCCTGGAACTTGGAATGGGTAGGTATTGTTCATAAAACATGTGAACCATCATTTTTTCTTTCCATTTTTTCCTCTTAACTTTTTGCTTCCTTTACCATGCAAAAGTAGCTTTCAGGTTGTCAATCTTCAAATACTTCTTCAAGAGCATACTCATGTTCATGTTCTCAAAATCTTTGAGTCTTACTTGTTATCATACGGGAATAGAAAGGAGTATTTCTATATCCATTTTTCATTGAATTGAAGTTGTTTCAATATATTCTTTCTTGAACCAAATACAAGTTTGGACTTTCCACTCTTTTCTTTGATGGTAATATCTAAAGGTAATACGGTTGCCTTTGACTTTCTTAGCAAGCATTTTGAACTTGATTCTTTTAATAAATTAAAAATGCATAGGTTATATTTCTCTGTCTGCATTTTGGAATCCCAAGCTCAAGGAGAGGGAAAAGAAAAAGAGAAGGGAAAAGAAAAAGAGAAAATAAACAAAGATATATATGCTTGAAAATATGATATGCATCAAGATGTTGACATGATTTTTATTACATGTTTAGTAAATGTTTGATTCTACCACCTTTGGTATATGCTTTCAAAGACCTTGGCTGAGGAGGCTGCTTGGAAATTCGCAAAAGAGAACAAGCTTGACCTTGTTGCCATAAATCCAGGGCTGGTGATTGGTCCTCTCTTACAGCCGGCCCTCAATACAAGTGTGGAGCCTGTTCTGAAACTAATAAATGGTAATGTTCAGCAAATAGTTAGTACAATGCCTATGTTTTATCTTTGTGCATCAATATCATTTGAAAAAAAGGCAGTTTCTTCTTTCCCTTTTTGTGCTCGTTTTTATTTTTATGGGCGAATTAAGACCCAATATACAGATATCAAAAAAGGGTTACAATTTAGATCTCTTGATGCATACATAGAAGGGAGAGTATGCTAAAAAATTCAAACCAAATAAAAGCACCTTGAGGAAAAAACAATGGAAACAGAGTGACATCCGTAAAGGTTGAGATGTCAACCTTTGGGGTCTAAGCTTAGAAATTAGGATCAAGCACAATGAATGTTGAATGAATGCCCATTCAAAGTAACCCTTCTCCTTCTTAACATATGCTTGTGACCCTCGTGCACAAATCCTTTCGATTCAAACAGTTGGGCTTATTTGATGCAGGTACACAAACATTTCCCAGTACAACTTATAGATGGGTTGATGTTAGAGATGTTGCCAATGCACATATCCAAGCGTTTGAGGTTCGTTCAGCTAATGGAAGATATTGTTTGGTTTCCAGAGTTGCACATTGTTCGTGAAGATTTTACATAAGCTCTACCCCACGTCCAATCTTCCTGACAAGTAAGTTCCTTTTTTCCTTTTCAAATTTCTACGCTATTGCATGCAGTATCTAGTCTCCTTAATAATTTTGAAAACATTTGACTTCTTTTTATTTTTTATTAATTTCAATCAAAAAAATCTACAAGTAGAAAACACTCATGGCACTACTATTTTTATTTTTTATTTATTATTTTTTATTTTTATATTTAAACGTGAACCATTTGGGTCTTTCTTTAAAAAAAAAAAACAAAAGTTAATAATGGTTTGGCTCCCATTTGGATCTTTCCTAAAAATAATAATAATAATAATTTAATTATAGCTTAGCTCAATTCTAGTTACATTTAGACCGATTAGTCTCACTCTAGTTCAAACCTAATTTTATACTTCTATAAAATTTGTAATTTATATTATTTCATATAAAAATATTTATTTTGTGTTTTTTTAGTTTATAAAAAAAATCTCAAATTATAATTATATTACATACTATTTCAATTTTTGTTAGAAAGATGCATAAACTTATTCTTTTTTTTCTTTTCTTTTTTTTGTTATCATCCTATCACTATTTAAATTAAGATATAAATATATAGGAAAAAAAAAACATTATTCTTACTAAACATCATTTTGATATGTATAACCTTACAATATGCAATCACATGCTTGAAAAATTAAAAGAAAAATGGAATAAATTAAAAAAATAAAAATAAAAATCTAACACAAAATAATTTAATTGCTTTCCAGCATGACACAATAATAAAATCACAATGTTGTTTTAAAAAATGGATGAAATTTTTATTAGTTATCTCTCCATAAAATTTAATATTATTTTCAATGCCTTGTGAGTTATAAATTATGTGCACATTTTATTTTTCCACAACTTTAATTTTCTATGAGACCCACCACTGAGATAAGGCATTACAAAGTTCAAATTTTGGAATCCAAAGTCATTTTCATAGAATAATTCATTTTCTTATGAAACCTAGCAATGAGAGATTATATCACGAGAACATAAGTGTGTAATGATGAAAAAATGTAGAAATGTAACTTATTAGATTACACGTAATGGGTTTGTTAGTTTGCTTTAGAAATATGAATCATACAATTATGAAGATTATAGTATAAAAAAGCAAATAAAAACTTGATAAATAGAACTTATGGAATTAATTCTCATAAATGTATTTTTAGCGTGTAATGCTTCCATTGATAGTGGTTAATGTTTAGATACAAACCAAAAATGTAATTTGAAAATATTTGTAGTTATAAGATATACAATTAAAAAAAGAAGATGATTCTTGAAAGAAAAATGTTTATTTAATACTACAGTTTCCTTTTTTATTTATTTATGGTATACGATAGATTATTTATTTATTTATTTATTTATTTTTATAGTAAAAATTAGAGTTGACAACTAGGGATGGGCTTATGAGAGGTTTAAAAAATATGAGGGAAGGATTGAAGTATTCTTTTTTAAACTCGGCTTGGTTTTGGTAGGAGGTTGAGTATTGTCTTGCTCCACCTCATTTATGTATAATGATGATACATAATTATATAAAGCTGTTTCTTAAAAACAAATATCTGTTTAAAAAATTTTCTAACACCTCATTTGGTTGTTCTCTTGAAACAATTTTTAAAAACAAAATTAAATAAATAACAATTTTTAGAAAACAAGTAGTCGATTTCACCAATTTTTAAAAACAAAATAAAAATATAAGTGTTTTGATCATGTTTTCTAAAACTTATTTTTAAAAATTGTCTTTAAGTTAAAGAATAAAAAACAGTTTTTAAAAATAATTTGCAAAAATCATAATAAAACGAGTCTTTAGTATTTTTTTTTTATTTTTTTTTCATTTCCCCTTTTTGAACATGTTTAAAATAAAATTACAAATTTACTTTTTATCAAATAAAAATGTAAAATTTATGAAAACCAATTTATTTAGTCATAAATTATATTTATTTTAATAAAATTAAGGTTTAGAATAATAAAAAGGAAATAGAAAATTTTAAATAGTATAGGATGGGCATAACTTAAGACTTAAGTAATTAAGATGGGTTGGAAGGGGTTGGCGTGGTCCCATTAACATAGCTATCGAAAGTACAATAATTGCTAAACTTTAAAGCTGGTAGTTGGCATAAAGATAACATGACCCCATTAGCATAGTTGTCCCAAATACAATAATTGCTACACTTTAAAGTTGGCGTATGTTATCTTACACTAATAATTTTGTCTAAAGTCTTATTTTCCACCTCTAGTAATTTTTATCTTTTTCATAGTTTTCTCATACGAGAAGTTCATCCATGAAAATTTTCATAATTTTCATTATATTTAATAATCAAATTGAATTAAATATTGTATGATATTATATGATTAACGTCCTAACCTAACATGTTTATAACTCAATAATGACTATTTATTAAAAATAAAATTTTAGATGGGTTAAATAAGTTGAAAATATACTTTGATCAATCAATATAATTATTACATAAGTCAATTTGAGTCGTATTATGAAAATTAACCAAAAAACAATTCATTTATTAAATGAATTATATAGATCGACACAAATTTGAATCAGACACAAATTATATTCAATTAAATCTATAAAAAAAACGTGTTGAATTTGGGTCCAACTAACAAATGGTATAACTTTACCCACCATACCTAAATAAAAGGCACTTATCATAAGGTTTCCTTGTCGTTTTCCTTAAAAATTCTAAAATTATGTTAGGAGTCAAGACATAACTCTAGTGAAGATGCATTCATCCCACTATAATGTTTGTATCCAATTAGGGTCATAAACTTATTGAAAAAGAAAGATATATTTATTACTTGTCTCTATGTAAAAACTTTTATATGGAACATAAAAACTCTTACAAAAAAAACTATAGATTTAGTTTATGCACTTAAAAATATTTTTTATTAAATTTAAAATTTTGAGGTAGGAAGCCTCAAGTTGAAATTAGAGTGATTCTAAGATGATTCTTTTCTTTTATTATTATTTTTAATTAATATTATCATATTTATTATTTAAATTATGATATAAAAGAAGTTAAACAAAAAAAATTATGAATAGGTTCAATCTAACTCAACCTTGCTAAACCTAATTCTGATCCATAGAGTCTAATCAATTCAATTGAACCAAAAGTATAACCTAGTTAATTTAAACCTAACTTCAGCTTATAAAAATGAGTTTGACTTGAGTTTAGGTTAAGTAATTCGGATTAGATTCAATTTAGCTACCAACTTGACTTAATTCACCTAATATTTAATATTAATTTTAGGGTTTTATTAGCTTGTCTTGGAATTTGAATTTGAAAATTTAAAAATTTTTAATTGAAAAGAAGAGAACATGTACAAAGTTTAGATCTTGGAAAGTTTGGACGAAGTGGGAAAGATTGGGAAGAAAAATTACGAAAGGAAAGAAAAAACAAAAATTAACTCTAGTTTCAATATATTTAGCAAACTCATAAAAAAAAATTTGTTTAATTTTAATCTTTTCCGTAAAGGATAAATATTAAAAAGAATATAAAACTCTAAACAATTTTCATTATATTTATTTATTTTTCATATTTTTTAAGATAATCAAATAAAATTTGAACTTTTTTCTATTTTCTTTTTTCTTTTTTTAGCAAATTCAACTATCTAAGCATAGCTTTAACCATACATTTAATGTTTCAAAATTTATAATTCTTAATCATTGTTCATATTTTTAAGGGAACTTGAAACCTTACCATATGCAAACAATAAATAAATAAATTACAAAAACATTCTAAAACCAACACAAATTGCTTTCCAACCTGATAATGATATTGTTTTAAAAGATGAGTGATATTTTGTTAATTATCTCTCCATCAAATTTAATGTTATTTTAAAATACAATAATATATCACTTTCAAGTAACTACTTGAAGGAAGTAAAAAATTTAGTCCACATTATACTCTGTAACTTTCATTTTCTATGAGATGCACTAATGAAGTAAGACATTAGAAATGTTCAAAAATTGGAATCCAAAGGTATATTCATAGTATAATTTCTTTTCTTATGAAACCTATTAACTACCACTGTGATATTGCAAGCTTCAACACTAAAAGAAAAATGGAATATATTAAAAAATGCCAAATTAAATTGCTTGCGGACGTGACACAATATTAAGATCATAATATTGTTTTAAAAATTAGGTGATATTTTTATTAGATATCGCTTCATTAAATTTAATATTACTTTCAATGTAATGACCTATTATTTTCAAGGTAATTACTTGACAGTGTTGTAACATCACCTCATAAATCAAAACTTGAGTCAACATTATACTTTTACACAGCTTTCATTTTCTATGAGACCTACTAATGAGCTATAATATTAGAAAGTTCAAAAATTGGAATCCAAAGTTATATTCATCGAATAACTCCATTTCTTAGGAAACCTATCATTGAGACATCGGCTCCAACTATTCATATCTCCGGATAAACTTGAAACCTTACATTATACAGTTGTAGGCTTCAAAACTAAGAAAAATGGAATAAATTTAAAAAATAAAAAACTTCTAACGCAACATAATTAAATTGCTTTTGAACGTGAAACAATAGCAAGATCATAATGTTGTTTTAAAAATGGGTGATAATTTTATTTGATATCTCTCCATTAAATTCAATATTATTTTCAACGCAATGACCTATCATTTTCAATGTAATTACTTGAAGGTGTAGTAGCATCACCTCATAAGTCAAAATTGAGTCTACATTATACTTTTCCACGACTTTCATTTTCTATGAGACCCACTAATGAACTAAGACATTAGAAAGTTCAAAAATTGGAATTCAAAGGTATATTCATAGAATAATTCCTTTTCTTATGAAACCTACTGGCTATCACTGAGACATTGACTTCGACTATTCATATTTTCGAATGAACTTGAAACCTTACAATTTGCAATTGCAAGCTTCAAAACAAAAAGAAAAATATAATGTATAAAAAAAATGCTAACACAAAATAACTAAATTGTTTTCTAGCATGACATAATAGTAAGATCATAATATTGTTTTAAAAATTAGGTGATATTTTTATTTAGATATCTCTCCATTAAATTTAATATTACTTTCAATGAAACGACATATCATTTTCAAGGTAATTACTTAATGGTGTTGTAACAACACCTCATAAATCAGAAACCGAGTCAATATTATACTTTTCCACAACTTTCTTTTTCTATGAGAGCTATAATATTAGAAAGTTAAAAAAATTAGAATCCAAAGTTATATTCATAGAATAACTCCATTTCTTATGAAACCTACCACTAAGACATTGACTTCAACTTTTCATATCTCTGGATAAACTTGAAACCTTACAATGTATAATTGCAGGTTTCAAAACTAAAAGAAAAATGAAATAAACTAAAAAAAAAAAACTTCTAACACAAATTGAATTGCTTTCAAACATGACACAATAGTAAGATCATAATGTTCTTCTAAAAGATGGGTGATAATTTTATTTAATATCTCTCCATTAAATTTAATATTATTTTCAATGCAATGACTAATCATTTTCAAGGTAATTACTTAAGGGTGTAGTAACCTCATCTCATAAGTCAAAAATTAAGTCTATATTATACTTTTTCACAACTTTCATTTTCTATGAGACCCACTAATGAGCTAAGGAATTAGAAAGTTCAAAAATTAGAATCCAAAAGTATATTCATATAATAATTCCTTTTCTTATGAAACCTACTAACTACCACCAGGACATCGACGCCAACTTTTCATATCTTCATATGAACTTGAAACCTTACAATTTGCAATTATAGGCTTCAAAACTAAAAAAAAAACATAATCTATTTAAAAAAATGTTAACACAAAATAATTAATTTTTTTTCCAAAGTGACACAACAGTAGGATCATAACATTATTTTGAAAATTAAGTGATATTTTTATTTGGATATTTTTCCATTAAATTTAATATTACTTTCAATGCAATGACCTATCATTTTCAAGGTAATTACTTATTGGTATTGTAACATAACCTCATAAATAAAAAATTGAGTCAATATTATACTTTTCCACAACTTTCATTTTCTATGAGACTTGCTAAAGAGCTACAATATTAGAAAGTTAAAAAATTGGAATCCAAAGTTATACTTTTAGAATAACTCCATTTCTTATGAAACCTACCACTAAGACATCGACTCCAACTTTTCATATCTTTGGATAAACTTGAAACCTTACAATGTATAATTGCAAGTTTCAAAACTAAAAGAAAAATGGAATATTATTATTTTTTTTTTAAAAACTTCTAACACAAATTGAATTGCTTTCAAATGTAACACAATAGTAAGATCATAATGTTGTTTTAAAAAATGGGTGATAATTTTATTTTATATCTCTCCATCAAATTTAATATTATTTTCAATGTAATGACCTATCAATTTCAAGGTAATTACTTGAAGGTGTTGTAACATTGTCTCATAAGTCAAAAATTGAGTCCACATTATACTTTTCCACAACTTTCATTTTCTATGAGACCCACTAATGAGCTAAAGCATTAGAAAGTTCAAAAATTGGAACCTAAAAGTATATTAATAGAATAATTCATTTTCTTATGAAACCTATCGACTACTCCTAGGACATTGGCTCCAACTATTCATATCTTCATATGAACTTGAAACCTTACAATTTGCAATTACAGACTTTAAAACTAAAAGAAAAATATAATCTATTAAAAAAATGTTAACACAAAATAACTAAATTGTTTTCCAACGTGACACAACAGTAAGATCATAACATTGTTTTAAAAAGTAGGTGATATTTTTATTTAGATATCTCTCCATTAAATTTAATATTACTTTCAATGCAATTACCTATCATTTTCAAGATAATTACTTGAAGGTGTTGTAATATAATCTCATAAATAAAAAATTGAGTTCACATTATACTTTTCCACAACTTTCATTTTCTATGAAACCCACTAATGAGCTACAACATTAGAAAATTTAACAATTAGAATCTAAAGTTATATTCATAGAATAACTCCATTTCTTAGGAAACATATCACTAAGACATCATTATACAATTTCAGGCTTCAAAACTAAAAGAAAAATATAATAAATTAAAAAAAAAATTCTAACACAACATAATTAAATTTCTTTTGAATGTGACACAATAGCAAGATCATAATGTTGTTTTAAAAAATGGGTGATAATTTTATTTGATATCTCTCCATTAAATTTAATAGTATTTTCAATGCAATGACCTATCATTTTCAATGCAATTACTTGAAGGTGTTGTAACATCACCTCATATGTCAAAATTGAGTCCACATTATACTTTTCCACAACTTTCATTTTCTATGAGACCCACTAATGAACTAAGACATTTAGAAAGTTCAAAAATTAGAATTCAAAGGTAAATTCATAGAATAATTCCTTTTCTTATGAAACCTACTAGCTATCACTGAGGCATTGACTCCAACTTTTCATATTTTCGAATGAACTTGAAACCTTACAATTTGCAATTTCAAGCTTCAAAACTAAAAGAAAAATATAATGTATAAAAAAAATGCTAACACAAAATAACTAAATTGTTTTCTAGCATGACATAATAGTAAGATCATAATATTGTTTTAAAAATTAGGTGATATTTTTATTTAGATATCTCTCCATTAAATTTAATATTATTTTTAATGCAATGACCTATCATTTTCAAGGTAATTACTTAAAGGTGTTGTAACATCACCTCATATGTCAAAATTGAGTCCATATTATACTTTTCATTTTCTATGAGACCCACTAATGAGCTAAGGCATTAGAAAGTTCAAATATTTGAATTCAAAGGTATATTCATAGAATAATTCCTTTTCTTATGAAACCTACTAGCTACCATTGAGACATAGACACCAATTATTCATATTTTTGGATGAACTTGAAACCTTACAATGTATAATTGCAGGTTTCAAAACTAAAAGAAAAATGGAATAATTTTTTTTAAAAAACTTTTAATACAAATTAAATTGCTTTGAAACGTGACACAATAGTATGATCATAATGTAGTTTTAAAAAATGGGTGATAATTTTATTTGATATCTCTCCATTAAATTTAATATTATTTTCAATGAAATGACCTATCATTTTCAAGGTAATTACTTAATGGTATTGTAATATCACCTCACAAATCAAAAAATGAGTCAATATTATACTTTTCCACAACTTTCATTTTCTATGAGACCTACTAAAGAGCTACAATATTAGAAAGTTAAAAAATTGGAATCCAAAGTTATATTCATAGAATAACTCCATTTCTTATGAAACCTACCACTAAGACATCAACTCCAACTTTTCATATCTTCAGATAAACTAGAAACCTTTCATTATACAATTGCAAGCTTCAAAACTAAAAGAAAAATGGAATAAATTAAAAAAAAAATCTAACACAACATGATTAAATTGCTTTCGAACGAGACACAATAGCAAAATCATTATGTTGTTTTAAAAAATTGGTTATAATTTTATTTGTTATCTTTTCATTAAATTTAATATTATTTTCAATGCAATGACCTATCATTTTCAAGGTAATTACTTGAAGGTGTTGTAACATCACCTCATAAGTCAAAATTGAGTACACATTATAATTTTCCACAACTTTCATTTTCTTAGACCCACTAATGAGATAAGGCATTAGAAAGTTCAAAAATTGGAATTCAAAGGTGTACTCATAGAATAATTCCTTTTTTTATAAAACCTATTAGCTACCATTGAGACATTGACTCCAACTATTCATATTTTCGAATGAACTTGAAACCTTACAATTTGCAATTGCAGGCTTCAAAACTAAAAGAAAAATATAATCTATGAAAAAAATGCTAACACAAAATAACTAAATTGTTTTCTAGGGTGACACAATAGTAAGATCACAATATTGTTTTAAAAATTAGGTGATATTTTTATTTGGATATCTCTCCATTAAATTTAATATTACTTTCAATGCAATGACATATCCTTTTCAAGGTAATTACTTAATGATGTTGTAACATCACCTCATAAATAAAAAATCGAGTCAATATTATACTTTTCCACAACTTTCATTTTCCATGAGACCTACTAAAGAGCTACAATATTAGAAAGTTAAAAAATTGGAATCCAAAGTCATATTCATAGAACAACTCCATTTCTTATGAAACCTACCACTAAGACAACGACTCCAACTTTTCATATCTCTGGATAAACTTGAAACCTTATAATGTATAATTGCATGTTTCAAAACTAAAACAAATATGGAATAAATTAAAAAAAAACTTCTAACACAAATTAAATTGCTTTCAAACTTGACACAATAGTAAGATCACAATGTTGTTTTAAAAAATGGGTGATAATTTTATTTATATCTCTCCATTAAATTTAATATTATTTTCAATGCAATGACCTATCATTTTCAAGGTAATTACTTGAAGGTGTTGTAATATAATCTCATAAATAAAAAATTGAGTCAACATTATACTTTTCCATAACTTTCATTTTCTATGAGACCCACTAATGAGCTAAGGCATTATTAGAAAGTTCAAAATTTTGAATTCAAATGTATATTCATATAATAATTCCTTTTCTTATGAAACCTACTAGCTACCATTAAGACATTGACACCAGTTATTCATATTTTTTGATGAACTTAAAACCTTACAATGTATAATTGCATGTTTCAAAACTAAAAGAAAAATAGAATAAATTAAAAAAGAAAACTTCTTAACACCAATTAAATTGCTTTCAAACGTGACACAGTAGTAAAATCATAATGTTGTTTTAAAAAATTGGTGATAATTTTATTTGATAACTCTCCGTCAAATTTAATATTATTTTCAATGCAATGACCTATCATTTTCAAGGTAATTACTTGAAGGTATTGTAACATCACCTAATAACCCAAATTTTGAGTCCACATTATACTTTTCCACAACTTTCATTTTCTATGAGACCCAATAATGAGCTAAGGCATTAGAAACTTCAAAAATTGGAATCCAAAGATATATTCATAGAATAATTCCTTTTCTTATGAAACCTACTAGCTACACTGAGACATTGACTCCAACTATTCATATTTTTGATGAACTTGAAACCTTACAATTTACAATTGTAGGCTTCAAAACTAAAAGAAAAATATAATTTATTAAAAAAATGTTAACACAACATAACCAAAATGTTTTTCCAATGTGACACTAGTAAGATCATAATATTGTTTTAAAAAATGGGTAATATTTTTATTAGATACCTCTCCATTAAATTTAATATCATTTTCAATATCATGACATATCATTTTCAAGATAATTATTTAAAGGTTTTGTAATATCACCTTGTAAGTCAAAAATTGTGTCCACAATAAACTTTTCTACAACTTTTATTTTCTATGAGACCCACTAATAAGGTAAGGTATTAAAAACTTCAAAATTTGGTAACCAATATCATATTCATAACAAAAAGGATATTGATGGAAAATATTATCAAAATCAAAGTGATTTTCGCTATTTATCATATCATTTTTTCTTGTTATATTTTAAATTGTTGTAAAACTCTTCATTGTCCACCCATAGACCTTACATAATTCATTAGGTTTGGATTAATAAAAAAATTGTCTTTCAAATAGGGTTTCAGATGAACTTTCAAAAAAGTGATAGGTTAGTTGAAGAACTTTTACTTATAGGTTATGGACAGATGTTTTAAATAACTTCTAATTTTTGAATAGTTAAATTAACTTTTTAAATTTGTTTTAGGAGGAAAATTGAAGCAAGGAGGGTTTTTTTTTTCTTATCCAAGAGAAAGCCAATAGTCATAAAGACTTTTGGAAAACAAAAATGAGATTTTACATCAAGGTAAATATATTGAACAAGTTAATTGCATCATTTATGCATGGAGGTTCCTATTCAATAACCCTATCTTTTATTTATTTTTTAATCTTATTGTTCTATCAATGTGAACCCACTTATAATCTTGTACCATTTATTATACTGTAATTTCTTCAATATCATTTATTGATGCATTAGTACAAAGATTATAAAAAAAAAATCATCAATATAAGGCATATAAGGTTTTCAATGTGATTTGTCTAACCATATTTATATCCATGGATATAAATAATCATTGGTATTGTACCATAAATAATATTAGAAAGATTAAAAAGAAAAGAGATACAACTATTGGAGAATAATTCTCTCTCTCTCTCTCTCATGGAAGCTATTGGAGAGGCTCTTCTTTCCGCTTTCTTTCAACTCTTGCTTGTATTGAAATTTTGAGCTAACACATTTTGACTTGTTTCTTATTAAATGTGTATCAAATAAATATTAAAAATCGAGAAGACCTTAGAGGATGTTGATAAATCAAATTTAATGACTAAATTTAATTTCTTAAGAATATTCAGTATCTTTGATAAAATAATTTAATATTATAATATAAAATCAACAATAATTTTAATAAATCAAGTTAATAATTTGATATAATTTAATTTAAAATTAACTTAAGTCATTAAATATTAACTTTGATCAAAATTAATCTTCTAATATCTTAATAGGTGGATTGTATTTATGTCACATTAAAGTTTAAATACTCAAATAAATATTTCAATCCAAATATAATGTGAATAACAATCAAGGTTAAAAACATAAATTCAAACACAATGTAATTATCAACCAGGTAATATATTATAACCTATTTAATAATTAGATGTTGTTTAATAATCAAATCGGGTTAAATGTTGAATGATATAATATGTGGTTATTGTTCTGACTAAATGTGTTGTTTATGACTCAATTATGATATACTTATTGAAAAATAAAATAAAATATGTCAAATATGAGTTAAATAAGTTAAAGTTATCATTAGGTTTATTGGTACCATTATTAAATAAGTGAATTCAAAATATGTGTTATGTATATTGACTTTAAATTAGATATGTAATAGATTGATGCAGCTTTGATTTAAAACTGATTATAATTAATTCAAATCCTTAAAAAAGAAAAAAAGTTGAATTTGAGTTATATTGAAAAATCATATCAAGTTGTATTTGCATAAATCAAATAAAAAAAAAACTTATCATAAGTGTCCTTAGCATTGGGTTAGAAAATTTTAATAATATGTGTACAATATCACTCAATTGAAAATGCATTCATCCCACTCTAAAGATTGTATTCACAAAGGGCCATAAACTTTTTGGAAAAGTAAAGTATATTTAATACTTATCTTTATGTAAAGAAATTCCTATGATCACCTAATGAAATTTAATATCAATTTTCAATGCAATGTCATTCCCATCCATGCCAATAAAGTGCATAAATAAGTGGGTTGGATTTAGATTTTTATTCTAAAATCAAAGCTTTATGATTTCATTTTTGTAAAAGATATAATGATCATGTAGATTTGAAATTAATTTTTTAAATTATATTTTTTTGAAAATTAATTTTAACTTAAAAGTCCTCGCATTAGACTAGATTAATAAAATAAATAAATAAAAATTCATAGAAATATCAAATATGCAAGTAGGGCTTGGTCCTGACTAGTTTCATCACTTTATGCTAGTAGGCTTTGCTTTTACTTTTTGGGAAGCGTGCAAAAGCTTTGGTCAGTTTTAGATGTGGACCCATTTCAATCTTATCTCTACTTTCGGTGCAAAGCAAAGCTAATTGACCCTCCATCAATATAATTATAATTTTATTTATTAAAAACTATGTAAAGCATCTAATGAAAGGATGTAATAATAAGGTACAAGAAGTTCATTTTTTATCCTGTATTTGTTTTATTCATTTAAATCTCTCTTCATTCCATTTAAATGAGAAGAAATTAATATCATTACATTTTAAGTGTGGGTTTTATAATGATTTTAAGAAGTGTTTTTAATTTTTTTAATATATAAATTTTTTATTTTTTAAATATTAAAAAGATTAAAAATATTTTTTAAAATCACTGTAAAAAACACTTTAAGTACTTTTTATTTTTTTTTGTTTTTAAAAACAAAAATTGGTAAAAACTTTCATATAAAAAAAGAAAAGAAATTCTTAACAAAAAAGATAGATTTAGTTCATGTTCTTAAAAATTATTTTTAAAAAATTTAAAATTTAAGATAGTATATCTCAATTTAAAATTAGGGTGATTCTATGGTGTTGAAAGTAATTTTTGTATGGAGTTGAAAGTAATTTTTCTATGGAATATAAAAATAGTTGGTGGTCCGCTAAAAACAACCATATAATATTAACTTAAATTTAAATTATATGTATTTAATTTTTATTTATTTATACTTAAATGTCATATATTTATAGAATAATTAAAAATAATATATTAGATATAAAAATTATTTTTAAAATATTTAAAATTAATCAAAAATATTTTAAATTTTCACACAAATTTTTATTTTACAAAATATTAAAAAACAACTATTCTCAAAAACCATTTTAAAAAATAGTTATCAAATATATCCTTAATTTATTTTTTAAACTAAAAATATTTTTTAAAATTATTATTAAACAAACTCTAAAGTATTATTTTAATCCATCTCATTTATAAATAAAATTAAGTAAAAATAATTTAATTTCTTTTTCCATGTCCCCTCCTTAGTCTAAAAAATATCGTTGGTCATTCTTGCATTCTCTCTCTCTCAATGGAAAGAATAGGACTATCTTACGATATTTTTTAAAATATTCTTTTCTCTCTCTCTCAGCGTGAAGATTAAAATAAATAAGGAAAAAATGTTACAAATCAAAAATCAGAAAAAATCACATTTTATTTAGCTTTGCTACTATGAAATGAAACATATCCATGCAACAAAAACAAGATATTTTATGAATTTTAATAAAAATTTCTTCATAGTTTTGATTGGTATGAAAGAAATATCATGCAAATAAAAAAATAATAATAAAAGAGATATATATATAGTTACATTAAAAAATCAGAAAATTTTATAATAAAATTGAGACATATTTAAAGTACACAAATAAATATAATCCAACAGTGGCATGCAGGTGGGCAGTCGGGCCATCTCAAACTCCAAAAATATGATCCAGCTGTCTCTACAAGGACCTTCAAATAAATTTAAATGAAAATGGGTTTCTAATATTTAAAGCCTTCACAGAGCAGACCCCCTTCTTTCTGCTTCACCTTTTTACCCACTGCTTGATTTGCTCTCTCTCTCTCTGCAAACAAAGTACAAACCAACCATGGAAGCTGTGGGAGACGCTCTTCTTTCTGCTGCCATCGGCCTCTTGTTTGACAAGTTGGCCTCCACTGATTTGCTCGACTTTGCACGCCAACAATGGGTGTACTCTGATCTCAAGAAATGGGAGATAGAATTGTCGGATATTCGTGAAGAGCTTAATGACGCGGAGGACAAGCAGATCACGGATCGCTCTGTGAAAGAGTGGCTGGGCAATCTGAAAGATTTGGCTTATGATATGGAGGACATCTTGGATGAGTTCGCCTACGAAGCTTTGCAACGGGAGCTCACGGCCAAAGAAGCTGATCATCAAGGTAGGCCGAGCAAGGTACGCAAGCTCATCTCGACTTGGCTTGGCTTTTTCAATCCTACTGAGGTTATGCGTTATATTAAAATGAGGTCCAAGGTGTGGGAAATCACTCGCCGCTTACGAGATATTTCGGCTCAAAAATCTGAGCTTCGTCTAGAAAAGGTGGCTGCGATAACCAACTCTGCTTGGGGAAGGCCAGTCACTGCATCTCTAGTCTATGAACCTCAGGTCTATGGCAGGGGGACAGAAAAAGATATTATAATTGGTATGCTGCTTAGGAATGAACCCACTAAAACCAATTTTTCTGTAGTTTCCATCGTGGCCATGGGTGGGATGGGCAAGACCACACTGGCAAGACTGGTGTACGATGACGATAAGACCATAACCAAGCATTTTGATAAAATAGCCTGGGTTTGTGTCTCAGATCAGTTCGATGCAGTGAGAATAACGAAGACAATTCTCAACTCGGTGACTAATTCTCAAGCAGTGATTCACAAGACTTGCATCAAATTCAAGAAAATTTGAGGAAGGAATTGAAGGGAAAAAAATTCCTGATAGTTTTGGATGATTTGTGGAATGATGATTACTTTGAGTTGGACATGCTATGCTCCCCTTTCTGGGTGGGAGCACAGGGAAGCAAAATTCTAGTCACAACTCGCAATAATAATGTTGCAAACAAGATGAGAGGACACAAGATCTTACATGAGCTCAAACAGTTACCTTATGATGATTGTTTGAAGATATTTCAAACACATGCTTTTGAACATATGAATATCGATGAGCACCCAAATTTGGAATCAATTGGTAGGAGAATTGTAGAGAAGTGTGGAGGTTCGCCCTTAGCAGCAAGAGCCCTTGGTGGCCTTTTGCGCTCTGAACTACGTGAATGTGAATGGGAAAGAGTATTGTACAGCAAAGTATGGAATTTAACAGACAAGGAATGTGACATCATCCCTGCCTTGAGATTGAGCTACAATCATCTCCCTTCACATTTAAAAAGGTGTTTCACTTATTGCGCAATATTTCCCCAAGATTATGAGTTTAAGAAGGAAGAGCTAATCCTCTTGTGGATGGCGGAGGGGTTAATTCAACAATCAAATGAGGATGAGAAAATGGAAGATCTTGGTGATGATTATTTTTGTGAACTGTTGTCAAGGTCATTTTTCCATCGTCGAGCAGCAATAAATCACGATTCGTTATGCATGATCTTATTAACGATCTAGCTAATTCTATTGCTGGAGACACATGCTTGCATTTGGATGATGAGTTGTGGAATGATTTGCAATGCCCCATTTCTGAAATACTCGTCATTCATCATTCATCCGTCATTCTTATGATATCTTTAAAAATTTTGAAAGGTTTCATAAGAAAGAGCGCTTGCGGACATTCATAGCTTTGCCGATTGATGAATCAACTAGCGAACTTCCTTCCTTCATAAGTAATAAGGTGATTGAAGAATTGATACCAAGGTTAGGGCACTTAAGGGTGCTCTCATTGACTGATTACATGATAAGTGAGATATCGGATTCATTTGGTAAGTTGAAACATTTGAGATACCTTAATTTGTCCTACACCAGTATAAATGGTTACCCGATTCAATTGGTATCTTTTTTATCTTCAGACATTGAAATTATCATGCTGTGAAAAGCTTATCAGGTTGCCTATTAGCATCGGTAACCTAATCAATCTTCGACATCTTGATGTTGCTGGTGCAATAAGATTACAAGAAATACCTATACAATGGCAAACTAAAAGATTTGCGGATATTGTCTAATTTCATTGTGGACAAAAACAACGGTTTGACAATCAAGGCGTTGAAGGACATGTCACATCTGCGAAGAGAACTTTGCATTTCGAAGTTGGAAAATGTGGTGAATATTCAAGATGCAAGGGATGCCCGATTTAAAATTGAAGCGTAACCTTGAAAGCTTGATATGCGGTGGGTTTCTGAGCTGGATGGTTCAGGGAATGAAAGGAATCAAATGGATGTCCTTGACTCTCTACAACCTTGTTTGAATCTGAACAACTCTGCATTCAGTTGTATGGTGGTCCAGAATTCCACGTTGGATAGGGGATGCCTTGTTCTCTAAGATGGTGGATCTAAGTTCATAGATTGCAGAAGTGCACGTCTTTACCATGCTTGGGGCAGTTGCCATCGCTCAAACAGTTGAGGATCGAGGAATGGTTGGAGTAAAAAAAGTGGGTGCAGAGTTTTATGGAGAGACTCGTGTTTCTGCAGGTAGTTTTCCCATCACTAGAGTTTTATTTTAATGCATGTCAGGATGGGAGCACTGGGAGGATTGGTCTTCCTCAAAGAGTCATTATTCCTTAGTCTCCAAGAGCTTACAATTGAGGATTGCCCCAAATTGATTATGAAACTACCCACTTACCTACCTTCTCTTACAAAGCTCTCTGTTTACTTTTGTCCAAAATTGGAGTCTCCACTTTCAAGACTTCCACTGCTGAAGGAATTAGATGTAGGAGAATGTAATGAGGCGGTCTTGAGCAGTGGAAATGACCTCACCTCACTCACCGAGTTAAAAATTTCTAGGATTTCAGGGCTTATCAAATTGCATGAAGGATTTGTGCAATTTTTGCAAGGGCTTCGGGTTTTGGAAGTATCGGAATGTGAAGAACTCGAATATTTGTGGGAGGATGGTTTTGGATCGGAAAACTCTCTTTCTCTTGAGATTAGAGATTGTGACCAACTTGTATCCTTGGGATGCAATCTTCAGTCTTTGGAAATAGATAGATGTGATAAACTAGAGAGGCTTCCAAATGGATGGCAGAGTCTAACATGCCTTGAAGTATTGAGAATTTTGGGTTGTCCAAAGCTAGCGTCATTTCCAGATGTAGGTTTCCCACCAATGCTGAGAATTCTTCGTCTTGATGATTGTGAAGGTCTAAAGAGTCTACCTGATGGCATGATGTTGAAGATGAGGAACGACAGTACTGACAGCAACAACTCATGCGTCCTTGAATTCTTGCACATAGAGCAGTGTCCATCTTTCATTTGCTTTCCAAAAGGGCAATTACCCACCACCCTTAAGAGTCTAAGCATACGGGCTTGTGAAAATCTCAAGTCTCTTCCAGAAGAAATGATGGGCATGTGTGCCCTTGAACACATTTTTATAGATGGGTGTCATTCTCTTATTGGATTACCGAAAGGTGGGTTACCCGCCACTCTCAAGAGACTCACAATAACTGATTGTAGAAGGCTAGAGTCTCTACCAGAGGGAATAATGCACCAACATTCCACCAATGCTGCTGCTCTCCAAGCCTTGGCAATCTCAAGTCTCAAGTCTCTTCCAGAAGGAATGATGCACTGCAATTCCATCGCCACCACCAGCACCATGGACATGTGTGCCCTTGAATACTTAAATCTACATATGTGTCCCTCTTTGATTGGTTTTCCGAGAGGTAGGTTACCCATCACTCTCAAGGAACTCCGCATAAGTAATTGTGAAAAGCTGGAGTCTCTACCAGAGGGAATAATGCACTACGATTCCACATATGCTGCTGCTCTTCAAGGCCTGGCTATCTCTCATTGTTCATCTCTCACATCCTTCCCAAGAGGCAAGTTTCCATCCACCCTTGAGCTACTTGACATTAGGGATTGTGAACACCTGGAGTCAATTTCAGAGGAGATGTTTCACTCTACTAATAATTCACGTCAATATTTAAACATCGAGAGGTATCCTAATCTCAAAACCCTACCAGATTGCCTCAACACCCTCACAAATCTAAGAATTGAAGATTTTGAAAATCTGGAATTGTTGCTTCCTCAGATAAAAAAGCTCACCCGTCTTACACGGCTCCAGATCTCTAACTGCAAGAATATCAAGACCCCCCTATCCCAATGGGGCCTTTCCAGACTCGCCTCTCTTAAAAACCTCTGGATTGGAGGCATGTTTCCAGACGCAACTTCCTTTTCGGATGACCCCCACTCGATTCTTTTTCCTACAACTCTCACCTCCCTTACCCTTTTAGAATTCCAGAATCTGGAATCCCTAGCCTCCCTGTCTCTCCAAACCCTCACCTCTCTTGAATTTCTAGCAATCTACAGTTGCCCTAAGCTCCGGTCGATTTTGCCAAGGGAAGGACTATTGCCTGACACCCTTTCACAACTGCGTGCGTGGGATTGCCCACATCTAACACAAAGGTACTCGAAGGAGGAAGGAGATGATTGGCCCAAGATTGCCCACATCCCCTCGGTGGACATACATGACTAATCCATCTGAGTAATAAATAAGGTTTACATCTCATTCCCAACACATCATTCTTCCTCTTTCTCTTCTCAACATCACTTTCAATTTCTCTTACGCGCTACTGTAACTTTCTAATTGGACTTAATTTTTAACAAGAAAGCAGCTCTTGACATGGCTCCTGGCTTGGTATTTTCCCAGTGTCTAATTTTCTCTATAATCTGTCACAATAAAAAATGAGCATTACTACTTCTACATTTCCAGGTGCAATAAATGAGATTTTAATCCAACAAATTCAATATCTAATGTATCAAGACCTTTATACTAGAGGAAGTTCTAGTTTATTGACTTGGTTTGGTTTACTAATTAGATGACATTATCACTTCACTTATTGTAGTTCCTAATGAGGTCATTTACTGGAAAAACGGTGTCGATTTGAGAAAGGGGAAGAATGGCGTTATATAGATCTCATTCCTAAAATAGTGATCAATGAAGTGCTATTTTAATCAAAGGGCCACTCCGCCAATACACAGTCAGGTAATTCTTTTGCGCTTAAACTTTTCTTTCTGTTTATTTGGTTTAAGATTTTCTTTTTTCTTGAAGCTTCAAGCTTGAAACAAATGTTGAACACATTTTCATGCTCTGTTTTGATTTGGCAATTTGCAAAAATTAAATGAACCATTTATAATTATTGCAAAATTAAGAAAAAAATAACGTAAGAACCATGGATATTTTGTTTGTTTTTTTTTTGGCAATTTTATTTTTTTATTTTTTATTTTTATTTTATAATTTCTTATATAGTTAGCTGCTTTATTTATTCTAGTTAGGTGCTTTATTAGCAAGTCATTCAAATTGCTTTGTTTTTTTCTTGCTTTAATATACCAAATTTTATGGACAACTTTAATGACTCGAATTTCAATGCTTTTAAATAATTTTATTTACAATTTCATGTGTTTGATTAAACTCATTTAATTGGAATTAAACATGTTTAAATTATCGATTTGATAACAACTAAAACATTTTTGGTTCCTAAGAAGTGTTAAATAAATTCCTCAGATTTTTTTTCCCCTCAAATTTCCCATAAACAATCAAACAAAAACAAAAAAGTTTACAATTTTTTTTTTCTTTACATTCCCGTAAATTTTATGAGAACCAAAATAGTTTTATAATTGCTCATTTTTAAAAATTATTAAATTCATTTTTTTTTTTTTCATTTCAGTGTTCATTACAAGTAATCGGGATGAGCCTAGATGTTTGAACTCTCCTTTGGTTCAGCAGCTTGCACTGATTGGGCGTCCATGTAAAATGTGCTCTAACCAAGTGGATTTCTTCAAAAGGTAAGCAATAGGCATAAATCTCTTCTTGAGATAGTTGATGCACTTCTTTTTGTCTCAATTTTGATGATATTTTCTTCATGTTTTGACTTTTGCAAGGAAGTGGAATATGAAGAAATGATAGATTGTTCAGATTTTGCCTGTAGAGGAAGGGAGATTGCTGGGTGCTCAACACTTGATGCTCATTGCTCTGTTCAAGAAGAATAAGAAACTGAGAGGACAAGGTTCATCTCCCTATAATTATCTCTAAAAAATTTTGATTAATTCTTTTGCACATTAATCAATTGAAGAGATTTGGATACTCTTCTGTTAAATATCTACTTGTGTATGTGAACTTTGATTTCAGGATCTGTTTCAGCCATGTCAAGACTCTAATCCATGGCAGGCTTTCTCTGAGGTAGGTGCCCAGACAACAATAGCAAGTCTGTTAGGACCCGAAATGGCCATCACAACAAACCAGCCACAGAAGTAACTTCTGGCCCTGAAACTTGGGGTTTTGGAACAGAGAGTTTTACAGCCACCCCTGGTGCCAGCTCTAATATTTCCAGACCCTCCATTGGAGGCAATAATGCCCAGCTGTTTGTTGACTCAAAGAAGATTGAGGGCAAGCTGGCTACTCAACCTGCTGGATGGGCTGGTTCTAACTTATTTGGTGATGTTATATCATCCTGGGCACTTCTGGCCATAAGAGATGGGAATAGGTAAAAAGGCAAAACAAAAAGGGATTCATGGCTTTCTGGGCATGGTTATGCTTGTAAGTATTGAGTGTTTGCCTTATGCAATAGAATACAATATCTGCATATGTTCCCTGGTTTCCATGGACTACTTACAAATGTGTACTGTTCTGAACGCCTCGATTTTCAGGTGGGACAAATAATCATTTCTTTTAATATTGTCCTGTCTGTGACCTTATCCTTCTATTTTGCCATCTATTTTTGTTTAATCCATGAAAATCTTGTTTCATATTTCATTTGCATTTGTTACATGCATAAATCTCTTTATTAGATAGTTGATGTACTTGTTTCTGTGCCAATTTTGATGTTGTCTTCTTCTTGTTTTTTGGCTTGTCTTAGGTCTTGAGCCCAAACAACATCCACTGTCTCTTAAGACCATAAATGGTCATCGTAACATTTTATTTGGTATTGAAGTGGTGTCAGGTAGAGGGGTGGATTCTTCATCCAGGTTTTATGTTACTGCTTTTAGAAAATTATTAGTCAAATGAGTTTTTGGACTGTCTTATGCTATTTTTGACTATTTTTCCATATCTTAGATCTAAATGCATTAGCTGGACAATCTAATGGCGGTTACTTATCTAACAGATGTTGTTTTACTAGACCATGGGTGAGCTTTCTTACCAATTCTTATCTTTAAAGGGCTTCTATATATAAACTTTTAGTGTTTCATTGATGTTTTTAATCTTATTGCAGAATAAAAGAAAACTCAACCTCTCATCCGTAATTCAGAACCATCTAAAAGCCTGGCCATGGAATAAGCTCAAGCCTTTCTGTACAGAGAAGCTGGACTCTCTCAAATTTTTGATTTGTAAATATCCAAAGGTATTTCCTTTTCCTTGCTGATTGATAGTTGTTGACTTGTTGATTATCCTGAGATTCATGTTTGCCTCCCTTCACACAACTATGATTTCAAAAGTCATTAAATGTGCCAATTCCCGTTGACCTCAATCAGAGCTTAAGGAGTGTGTTAGACTGTTACCATTGATCACCTCAGTCCAAAAGGCATTCCATTCAGGGAAGAGGAAATAGAAGAAAATGGCAGCTCTTGATGTATTTTGATTTTGATCAAGGCTTTCTTGATGTATACTCTGATGTTTGCTCAAATTAATCCTGATGATTTTCTTGATTGGGAAGGTGACTTTTCCTCCAAGGAAGAGGACAGATTGTTATGATTTTGGCAGAGTTTTCCCAGTAAAGGAATTGAAGGAAGGGGAGATTCCTGGATGCTGAACTATTGATGTTCATTGCTCTGTTCAAGAAGAATAAGAAACTGTGAGTAGAAGGTTCATCACTTCAGAATTATCTTCTGAACATTCTGAAATATAATTTACTCACCCGGGTTGAGCTCTAAAATTATGGTAATGGTTAGAAAGCAAAGCCCTCTTCCAGAATTTATGGTCTTGTCATTTTGTTTCTCTCCAGTGTTGAAACTTTCCCAGTCTTCCAGAATTTGGGTGTTACTCCAAACAATGAATAGGATTCATTTATACATTTAATCAATTGAAGAGATTTGGATCAGTTTCAGGATAGTCAAAAGCATAGGAAAAGCTGAAGCTGAAGATACCATGCACAAAAACAGGAGAGTTTCCATTGAAACCAGTCCAAATTATGGTACTCTTCGTTACCTAGCTTCTTAAGAAATTGCTGTTTCGCCCAGGGCAAAGTCAACAATCCCTCAACCGTGAAACAGTTTGGATAAAGTTGGCCAAATGATCAAATTCCACCAGTTCACTATGATTTATAATATAACACCATCACCATATTCACTGACAAAATAGGAATGAAGTTATACATAGAAACCCCTAGAGTTCTTGTATAAATGCTATACCAAACACCACTGAAAATGCAGAATGATCCATTTCTGTTCCTTATTATTTAGTTTGAAGGAAACATTGATGAATCCCTTGCTTGGCAGATTGAACCTTGGCATTGAGCTGATGCTTCATAACGTGTTATTATAAGAGACATAGGCTGCTCGAGTTGTCTGAATATACCCCATAGTCCCTCTGATGCCTGTGAGTGTTCTAGTCTGGTTGATTATCAGAAGCTTTCCCAGTCCGAGTTTGCAACTTTGGCTGTAGAAGAATCATCTAAGAGTTATGTTCTGAGGCTTTATGTCACAATGGATGATCTGTTTACTGCATTCTTCATGTAGGTACACAAGTCCTTGGGCGCCTCCAGAAAGGAAGCTTGATAAAGAGCCATTGTGCATAAAAAAAAAAAAAAAAAACCAGTAGTCAGTGTTCACCCTCATGACAGTAACGCAGCAACTGTCCTTGATTCTTATGGTGAGTTTGGCCTATCACATTCACTTCTGCTTTGAATTCTTTCTCATCATCTCCCACCACCTTCTCCAACTTCTTTTCAGCAACAGAATTTCCAGAACCTGATGGTAATATCCCTTTATAGACAGTGTCAAAGGCTTCTACCATCGCTTGTACTCAGGATTCTATGATAAAGCTGCAGATTTTTGAGGTTCAAGTGGTAGAAAACTAGAGAAATTGCAGCCAGAGAAACAAAGAAGAAAAACGCAGAGGGGCCTAAGAGGACTGGGAGTATTAGAATTGCTTTATTTTGGTTGCCTCTGCCTGAAGTTAGTTCACTGGACTTCAATATCTTGATTAGAGCACTTCTGGAAACATCAGTTTGATCCAACCTCCCATTTGAAAGAGGTAGTCTTTTCCTCCAACAGCTTCCAGTTCCATTTGCAAACCTCAGGTCCTCAAAAATAGCAACTGCACAGTAGGCTCCAACACCAATCCCTGGGTTGGCAATATGGTATTAGTTGGGTGCTTGAAGCTCTCCCATATACTGGTATACAATTTCCATGTCCAAGCATGGCACCATGCACTGCTTCGCTGCTCACATTACCAGTCTTTGTCTTCATCTCTTAGCCTCTGGAGAACAAGTTGTCCATTGGTAGTAAGCTCAACTTTTGATCCTCTTGGCACCGGTTAACTTCCATTTGCAGTCCAGATAGCAAGAAGGATATTGATCCTTTTCACTTGGAGAGGGTCAGAATCCAAATGCAAAATCACCAGAAGGCGAACCCCATGTGGAGTTGTCATCAGAGACATGGAGAGATGAACCCAAGCTTATATTACTATAAGCTTGGCTAATGAGTAACAAGTAGAGGTAGAGAGACGATGTATGTAAGTTGGTATGTGAATAATTGGCCACCCGACTGCTTTTCTCTGCATGTTGATTAAGTTGAAAGAGTCTAGTGAATATTATTTTCTTCTATAATTGAACATTCTCCTGTAATTGAATAGTGTGAAAGCAATTTTTTCTTCTTCTTCAACAAATGAATACTGAGAGCATAGGATTACAATAAGTGACAGCTGATAAGATTTCCTACTATTGAACCTGATATATTTCAGAAGCTCTGTTGTCTTCTGCAATATCATGTTGATATATATCATGCTCACCAATTCTGGGAACATCTTAAACCTACTCAAGCTTTTCAAACTCATCCCCTTGATCTAGATCCTTCCAGGGTGATATATGTCAGAAACATATATGAACCTGGCATGAACATTCATCTGCCCATATACAAACTAGATCACAAAGGAGAGTATACTTTTCCAATCTCTAAGTATCACCAAGGAGACATGTACAAACCAAGCAGCTTATCCCCATGAAACAACAATTCCTAAAACACATTGAATGGGAGTTTTAGGTCTTTATCTGCAATTTGACTCCAAGTTTTCATTGAGAACATCTTTCTTTCCTTAGTCTTTTAAAGCTAGTGATCTTGATAAAGCCTCTACAAACACTGTTTGGGGTCATTGTGGTGTAAACCAAAGTGTCCCCAGTTATATGAATGTAGGCCACCATAGCACCATAGATTCATGGAGTTTTGCATGTTTCTACAATTTGGATCAAATTAAGATGAAGTTAATGGGCTTCAAGATGAAGTACAACACACTTTTTTGCCATTTTTTCTGTGATCAAAATAACTGCTAGCTGTAGAGGTTTAATGGCATTTGTCAAATGTAACTTCTTGGCGCCCATTTGGATGGTGCAGTTTGACTTGCATTTGTTACATATTTTGCCTTGATTGAATTATGATTAATCAGCATTGAACCGCCACCTAGTCATGTCCATCCTGAATACTATTAAAACTCATTCGATTTTTTGGGTCTTATAGGGTGTTTGGTAATCATTCATTAACTTAATAACTTAATTTAATTATTAAATAGATTAAATATATTTGATAAAATAACTTAATATTATATCTTAAAGTTGCTTTTAATTTTAAGTGTTAAATCAAAGTAATTAACTTATTCTTAATCTCAATTTTATTTTGTTTCATTTATCTGCATCTAGTTATCAAATTAACGAAGATAAATATGACAATTTGATAATTTAAAATAATTTTTAAATTAATTTTATCAAATAACTTTAATTCTTAAAGTAAATATTAAATAATAAATTTTAAGTAACTTAAATATAATCTAACTTAAAGTCAACTTAAGTTATTAAGTAATAAATATTAAGTTTTATCAAATAAGCCTTAATCAACAGCTTAAATATGGGATCTCCTCTACTTAGCATTGCAATTAATGTTAAAATTCTCTATTTATTTAATGACATATAAAATTTTATTAAATAAGAATATTTACACAATATGTCTATAAAAATATTTCAATGAAGTTTGTATTATTCATTTCTTACTATTTTATACTCTTGAGGTATCAATTAATAAGGTCAATAATTTAATTTAGTGTAATTACTCATTACTTGAATTGTCCAAAAATATGACAAATTAATACATCTCAACCATAATATAAGTTTTTATATATAGAGTAAAAATGTTCATACAATATGCCGTCTTTCGATGAATCTAATTCAAAAATGTAGTCTTATCTTATAATTCACACCTTCTAATCTTTTTTTTTTTATTATTTTATATTTTCTAGGTATTAATTAATGAGATCCTTAATCTAAGCAGTTTTTTTTTTCTTTTTTTTTTTCTCTCTCTTTATATATATAACAAATCTAATCAAATTTTGTACATGGATATATAGAGTTTCTTTTTCTATCATTTATTTTAATTAATGTAACAAAGGTGTATATCTTTTTTTGCAGATGTTTAAGGGCTAATGGAGTTGTGTTTCATACTAGAGATAGACGGGTGACAAGGTTTAATTTTCACTTTATTACATGTACGTTCCTTTGTAAAGGCTTTGAGTATACATTAAGCCAAGTCATTTGAATTGAAACACTTATACAATACCTAAAATTGAAAGATACCTAATTTGATATTCCATATTGAATAAAAAGAAATTCATGATATTATATACATATGAGTTGCTCTTAACCATGTGGATGCAATTTAAAGTGATGATGATCCATTGAAATTAAAGCGGATAATATTTACTTGATTGGAAGAATCATTATACCCTAGTGTCACTTAACTGTCGAGCACTAACCCAAGCATTCTTCTATTAACTTCACGACAAGATGAGAACAAAAAATCAAACTACCCTAAATTTCTTTCTTTATTTTTCTTATATCCTTTGTTTGGTTGTGGAGAATGTGAAGGAACAATCAAAAGTTTTGGCATTAATTTTATATCCACAATAATTGCTTCACTACCTAAACTTAATAACATATATCTATATATATAAATGATTTTTAAGTTTTGATTTCATTCCTTAGTTGGAGGATTATAGCATGGAAAAGTATTTAAGTATATATTAGATGCATGGCACAAACTCTGGTCAATTAAAAGTTTTTTTACAAAATAATTAATTTTACCTTTAAAATAAATTAATATTAGATGAGTAATTTAATAGGATGAGACAATTAAAAAAATAAAAAAGAGAATCCAGCCATTTAATAATGTATGATATTCAATTTTCATACAATATTTTATTAAATATTTGAAATGTAAGCCATGTAATTAATTTTGTTTTTTCTAATTTTTGTGGTATTTTTTAATCCTCAATTTCTATTGAATAAATAAAAATATTGATAACAATTAATATGATGACATCTCCAAACTACCTAATGTTGTTGTTTGCTGTCATGTCCCAATTAAAAAATGTTAACCCGATTGCCTTTCAAAGCTCGCACATTGTGCGCTATTAAATGGGCTTCCCCCATCTCTTAAGATTGACTAACCCATGTGCAACTGTTGTTCACATGGAACCTTCCCATCACAATGAAATTTCAAAGATTACCCGGACCTGTCAATCAAGGTTATGGACTCATTGAATACATTAATGTAACGCACATGTGCCTAAAACATCTAAGGGCATCACAAACATATTGTCACCTTAAACTTCCCTGGCCTAAGCGATCATAGTCCCTCTAAGAAGCTAGCTATAGAGGTTCATCTTCACATAGCTAGTTAGCAATCCTTTTAGTATTAGTTTTTTTTTTTTTTTTGGTGTTTTTTTTGGGTTTGAAAAGACTAAAGAGCCCATCATATGGTGACGTGGCACTATAGTACTATTGGACTCACAAAAAGTGAGTAACTGCATAAACTCCGATCTACGTGTAATGCATGTAAAAGAAAATACACGCAACGTGTGTAAAGCCCTCCAGTTTTCACACCAAAACCTCTCTTAACAAAAATTAGTACCTAAAATACCACCTCAAAGAGTAGGCCATGCCTTAAAATCTAGAGGATAGTTTAGGTATTTGAGAGACTACCACAAATTTAGTAGCAAAAATACCCCCAAAAAGTGCGCCATGCCATGGGTTGGAGGGTTTTTTTGGGATATGTAGAGAATAATGTGGGCTTAGCCATGGGTTGTCTTTTTGTATAAAGGAGATGATGCTTTGTAGAGAAGAATCAAAAGCAAAAATGGTGATTAGAGGGTCTCTTCTTGTGTTATTCTCTGCTATTGTTGGATCAATGGCCCCAAATATTTCAGATATCTTTGGCTATTGGTCTTGTTCAACTTGCCATGTAACACCTTACGAACTTCCTGTTAAGTACATCATTTATTGGTGGTGGTCATAGGGAAATATTCTAGAAACTTTTACCATCTTACATTTAGCCTCAAACATTGTGTTAGCATAGGAATCATCTGTTGTGTTGGAAACAACTTTGATACCACTTGTTATGCGGAGACAATTGAACAATAAACAAGAAAACAACAAAATAAACCAAAACATAATTAACATAATTCAACAATGTGCTTACATCCATGGGAAGGGAAGAAATCAACTCACTATTAACCTAATTTTTCTTTGCTTTCCAAGAGCCAAACCAAGGCTAAATTTATAGAATTTCCCTTTCAAGTTAAGTTACAACATCAGTTGATAGCTTACAAGAGGTCAACTCTAATATTTACATATAAGACTCACAGACAATTTTGAGAAAACAATATTACAATATATGGAATACTCTTAGAAGATTTTAGAAATACCACTTATCATCACCTGCTATTGTTCCATTTGACACAACACTGCATGATTGGGATGTAGAAAACATGCACCTCCATGCACACACATAAATTTGGTCTTGCGAGGTTATCTACTATTCCTCTTATGATAGTTTCTTGGAGTGAATAGATTGCTTTACTCCATTCCTAGAAAAACTAACCACTAGAAGGTGTCATAAATTCTTGAAATTATGGGATAAAAAATGGTTGCACATGCAGGCTATATTTGTACAATAAGAAGTTTGAAAGAGTAACTAGTTCCAATTGATTGTTACCTCTAAAAGTGTTCCAAACCCATAGGGCAGTGGCTTGGAAAGACTTCCTTGGGATAATGGAAGTTTGTTTGCTTGGTTGATAAGAACTTATTTCCCCATTCATCACTGTTGGTCTCAAGACCACAAGCATTGCAAAATGATTCCATGTCTAATTCCTACAAGAATGCAAATGAAGTCTTCAAGGTTCAAAAGAAATTGGAACTTTGGATGACAAATTTTAGCAATTTAATGCTAGTAAATGCAATCATACCTTCATCATCAAGAGTTTGGACAGGTGTGCAATTGGATACGGATGAAGTTTGTAGCCACAATAATTTACACATGACAATGCCAATGCTCGAACCTTTTATGGTCAAAAGAAAACCAACAAAAATGTATATAAATCAGAAAAATTAAGAAAAAATAACGTAAGAAGTGTTCTCTGTTTTTCGTTTGTTTGTTTTTTTTCTTGGTTTTTTTTTGTGTTCTTTGTTTATTTCTTATATAGAGGGCACTGAACAACTCTAGGGCATATTCTAGTTAGTTGCTTTATTAGCAAGTCATTCAAATTGCTTTGTTTTTTTGTTGTTTCAATATACCAAATTTTATGGACAACTTTAATGACTTGAATTTCAATGCTTTTAAATAATTTTATTCATAATTTCATGTGTTTTACTAAACTCATTTAATTGGAATTAAACACGTTTAAATTATCAATTTGACAACATCTAAAACATTTTTGGTTCCTCAGAAGTGTTAAATAAATTTCTCATAGATTTTTGTTTTTCCCTCAATTTTCCGATAAACAATCAAACAAGAGAAAAAGTTTACAATTTTTTTTCCCTACTTTCCCATAAATTTTATGAGAACCAAAATAGTTTTATAATTGCTAATTTAAAAAATTATTAAATTCATATATATATATATATATATATATATATATATATTTACTCTTTCTTTTCTCATGCAAGAAAAAGAAAATTATGTGTGCTAAATTTATCAAACCAAACTAATCATCATTTTTTGTGTTTTTTTTCTTTTCATTTTAGTGTTCATTGTAAGTAATCAAGATGAGCATAGAAGATTTCTTATGGTAAACAAAGTTTCGATTATGACCATGGAAGAAACATGTAAGGTAAACAACAATAATTTTATGCCAATGTTTTTTAGATATGAGATCATTTAGAATTCATATGAAGTATTTTATGATATTTGAGTTCGTCAAATTTTTTAGATGTTTGAACTCTCCTTTGGTTCAATTGCTTGTAGTGATTGGGCGTCCATGTAAAATGTGCTCTAACTAAGTGGACTTCTTCAAAAGGTAAGCAGTAGGCATAAATCTCTTCTTCAGATAGTTGATGCACTTATTTTTGTCTCAATTTTGATGATATTTTCTTCATGTTTTGAATTTTGCAAGGAAGTGGAATATGAAGAAAGGATAGATTGTTCAGATTTTGCCTGTGGAGGAAGGGAGATTCCTAGGTGCTCAACACTTGATGCACATTGCTCTGTTTAAGAAGAATAAGAAACTGAAAGGTACAAGGTTCATCTCCCCATAATTATCTCTAAAAATTTTGATTAATTCATTTATACATTAATCAATTGAAGAGATTTTGGATCCTCTTTTGTTAAATATCTACTTGTGTATGTGATTTTTGATTCCAGGATCAGTTTCAGCCATTTCAAAAGCTGAATATACTAGTATTGTAAAGTTATATCAATTCATTTTCAATGATGGAAGTCAGTTACATCCTACATTTTATAATTTGAGCAATGTAAAATGGTTTTCAGATGAGTTATTTTTTTTCTTTTTTTTTGGGCCGAAAAAATGGAATTTGGGTTTTATGTTGAAGGCTCAAAACATGTAGTGAATGGAGTTAGTGCTTGATGATTGCAATCCAGATAAATTATAACAAGAAGCAACAACTTGTATCTGTCTTAATTCCTAGAAATCTCGAGATGTCCAAGTCTCATAAGCTTTTCCACTAGATAAAGTACATACCATATTTAAGCATCTACGTATTCATGATTGTTCAATTTTGTGGTCTATAGCTAGCTGAATGATGTATGATGACAACAATAGCCATAGGAATTATCCTCTTGAATCACTAGAGATCTAGGGATTTCCACCTCTCACATCCTTTCAAAGATATGAGTCACCCACTTCCTTTAAAGCAAATTAATAATATTTTGGTACAATCAAATGAGGTCAATTAGGAACAGAAATTACAGAGAAAATGTCATTTGAAGTCTTTCGTAGTTGGCTAATTCTTTAATGATTGATGCTTATTTGGATTTAATCTTTCTTAGCTCAGCTGATTTTAACTCATTTACTAGAATTATTTTATTGCCTAGCCATCAAATCCTTGTGGAATTTTTAATGATGCAAATTAGGTACTTGTGGTGATGATATTCTTAAAAATTTTGGCGTCTTTCCCTTTGTGCTAAAATCAAACATGCTCATTCACTATATATAAATCTTATCTTCTTAGACATTAACTTCATATTTTTGTTTTAGTAAAAGTTTTTTGTTTTAATGAAATTTTTTGTTGTACGTGTAGTATGCCCAAATAGGTTGCACATCCTATTGGAGCAGCAATGCTAAAGAAGATGTACGTTATACAAATATTTGAAGAGAAGTATCTAAATCTAGAAACTACTAGTGTGTCTACAACATCAGAATTCTTCACTTAAGAAAATGTGGATCTCAAGTCCCACCTCATCAGATTTAGAGTCTCACATCTCTTTAACAGCTTTGTGTTGTACATTGTCTAGGTTCAGGAGTCCTTTGAGGAAACAATTTCATGAATACACTTGCAAGAGTATTAAAACCCCTTATTTTTGTGGAGCCTCCAAAGATTCACTTCTCTAAAAACTTAGTTCATTCATTTTATATTGTACATTGTTAAATGCAATTTCCTTTTGACAGGATTTCTTGCTACAACTCTCATTAATCTTTCAATGAAAATATTGTCAAATATGGAAACCTAGCCTCCTCCCTTGGTCTTCAAAACTTCATTTCTTTAACTTGTAGAGATTGAGGGATGCCTTGTTCTAGTCCTCCTTGCCAAGTGAAAGGTTGTCTTCTAAGTTTTATCAAACTTTGAAATCAAAGATGTTTCAAGGAGAATGATAGAGATTGGCCCCAGATTGCTCGCTTCCCCTAAAATGAGGATACATCATAAACTCATTTTTGAACCATAATAAATTCAAATTGCAAAAATGGATGTAGAGCCAATTCAACCCTATCCTATCCTTACATTCATTAAGGTAACTCTTATTCTCAATACACATTTCTTACTCTTTTATTTGCATAGTACCTTGTAAATTTCTCATATTGATGTTGTGTTTTACCAGTGGCTCAACAATTTATGGAAGTCTCCATAGAGTTATGTTGAAAGTTTGACTAGGAAGCAAGTTTTGAGTACAATAGTTACAAACTTATGGGTGAGTATTTTGTTTCTTAATGATCTCTCCCATGGTCAATGTAAGCACCTTAAGTTCTACCTTAAGTAAAATGAACCTAAGGTTCATAAGAGGACATTGGTGTGACAGTTCACCCATATAAATTTAAACAAGTAGCTCTATTGAAAAAGGTTCACATGACATACCCATGAGTGCTACATGCACTTTTGTAATTTCATTAAACTGTCACGCCACAAACTATGTGGATCAATATATTGTGCTATCATACTATTCCATAATTGCTTCCCAACTTTACATGATCGAAGAGGAAAATATTCATAGGCATGACACCATTTTTGTGATTTGCAAACCTAATGAATACAATTAAATCCTAATAATAAAATCATTATAGCTCAATAAAGAAAAACATTTTAGAACTGTTCTTAGCAAAATGGAACAAAGCAAATCAAAGGTCCAAAATTGCAGGATTATCTGTAATTGTTTCTAATTACAGTGATTCACAAGTAGCAACAGGTCTCTAGGCTTCTTTCAGATTTCTAAATGTCCTTCTCTTATGTCTTTCCAAGAGCTCAGATTCTAGCAATCCACCTTCAAGTTTAGACTAAATGAATGTTTTTTAATGCAAAAGAAGAAACAACACTTCTCTTGAATACAGGTATGTTTCTTGTTTCTACCTCTCACCTCATTGTCAAGAGATGCTTCACCGGCTGCTTAAACACGTTGATATTTGATTGTGAAAGAACATGTTTTGGTTAGTAGAGAAGGGGATAATTTAGCACAACACATTTATCATAGACAAAACCATTGAAGATTTCTAATATTTTGTTAGTTTGGATGGAATATGAATTATTAAACTTTTAAAACTTATAATTAACTTTAATCATGCATTTAAAATTAAAAAAAAAAATTATATATTCTCAATTTTCTTAATTGTAATAAACAAATTACTTATTAGTAGAAGTGAGGATGACAATTTATGTTAGTGGGTTGCGCGCGTTTGTGTTATATCAAAGGTTAGATCCTCCACTAAATAACTCAACCCAAACATGACATGAATAATAATCAAAATTTAAAGCATAAACTCAAACACAATATAATTATTATCTAGGTGATACATTATAACCGGTTTAACCGATTTAATAATAAGACGTTATTTCATAATCAAGTCAAGTTAAATGTTGAATGAAATAATATGGTTAATATTCTAATATGACATGTTTATGACCCAATTATGATATACTTATTGAAAAACGAATTTTACATGAGTCAAATATGAGTTCAATAAGTTAAAGTTATTATTAGGTTAATCAATACCATTATTAAATAAGTTAATTTGAGTCAAATGTGAGTTATCCAGATTGACCTAAAAATAATCTATTTATTAAACGGGTTATGTAGATTCATATGATTAATTTAATTTAAATATGATTTTACTCGATTCAAATCCCTAAAACATAAGTTGGGTTTGAATTATGTTGGCGAATTGCACCAAATTGGACCTACCTTAACTAGAAAGAAAACACTCATCATAGAGTTTTCCTCGACATCCTGCTAGAAAATTCTAAAAATATATATAGGACATGACTCACGTGAAATGCATTCATCCTACTTTAAAAGTTTTATTCACCATTTTATTCACTTAGGGTCATAAACTTTTTGAAAAAACAGGATATATTTATTACTTGTCTTTATGTAAAGCAATTCTTATAGTTACCCAATGAGATTTAATATCAATTTTCAATGCAATAACATCTCACATTCTTAGGCAATTTCTTGAAACGATTGTCACATCACCTCAAACCTCAAAAATTTGTTTCAAGATTCCACTATAATTTCCACATCTTTCCTTTTTCTTTTATGCTCATTGGGCATTGGATTGGTTCCAACTTTGAAAAATTACTATTTATCATATGATCAAATTTTCTCACTTTATAACTTTTCTCATTCCATGCCAATAATGTATATAAATAAGTGGGTTGGATTTGGATTTGAATTTTTGGGCTCAAATAAATGATTTCATTTTAGTGAAATTGAACAAAAATCAAATCAAAAGATGTAGCAATTATGCAAGTGGGGCCTTGAATAGGACTAGTGTCATCACTTTATACTATTGGGCTTTGCTTTTACTATTTGGAAGAAGGCATAAGCTTTGGTCAATTCATCTCATACTTTTTATTTCATTCTTTTTTTAGTTGTGAACCCACCTCAACCTTATCTTCATCTTTACTTTTTATTTCATTTTTGTTTTAGATGTGGACCCACTTCAATCTTATCTCTATCTTTCTCACCCAAAGCAAAGTTAATTAGCCCTCCATCAATATAATTATAATTTTATTTCATAAAAATTATTTAAAGCATCTAATGAAAAAAGTGTGTAATGATAAAGTACAAGAAGTTAAAAGTTTTTTTAAAAAATAATTTTTTATCCTTGTATTGTTTTATTTATTTATTTTTATCTTAAATGTAAATCTCTCTCTTCAAAGAAATTAATATCATTACATACTAAAAGTGCATTATTCAATTGTTTCAATAAATAAAAATTTTTATTCTTCAAGTATTTAAAATATTAGAAACATTTCTTAAAATTATTGTCAAACACACTTTTAAGTACTTATTTTTTGTTTTTAAAAATAAAAATTGACAAAAACTTCCATATAAAGAATAGAAATTCTTAACAAAAAATATAGATTTAGTTCATGCCCTTAAAAATTATTTTTAAAAAATTTAAAATTTAAGATAGTAAATCTCAATTTGAAATTAGGGTGATTCTATGGTATTGGAAAGTAATTTTTCTATGGAATATATATATATATATATATAAATAAATAAAAAAATTGGTGGTCCATTAAAAACAACCACATAATAAAAATAGTTTCATTTATAATTAATCTAAATTTTATTTATATGTATCCGATTCTCATTTATTAACACTTAAATATAATTTCTTTATGTCATGATTTTATTTTATTTCTCATAGATATGTTTTAGGACTCATTGGAATTGATTCTCATAGACTTGTTTATAGTCTATTACACTTCCATCAATAATCTCATAAAGACAAAATGTCTACTTCATACAATTCATTTTATTTTTTTTATCAACTTTTGTTTGATTTTAAATTTTCAATAAAGATTGGTCACCCAAATTGGCTGTTTTTTTTTTTGTTTTGGTTTTCTTTTCTTTAATTGTAATTAACTAATGATGATGTTAAGATTAATAAAAATGATTTGGTGAAAGAAGTTCAAGACCAACCTAACCAATAAAAAAATGTGTATATTTCACTTTCTATATTATTAGATTAATCAAAATAAACTAATTATATGGAGGTGTTTGATAAAACTTAATACTAATTACTTAATTATTTAAGTTGACTTTTATTTAAATTATACTTAAATTGTTGACTTAAAACTATTACTTAATTTTTATTTTAAGTATTAAGATTGTTTGACAAACCTAACTTATGATTAATTCTAAATGATCAAATTGACATAAATTCTAACTAAGGTAAAGGAGGTCATGTAAAAGTAAAGGTCGTGGAATAGTAAAGGAGATTGTGAAGGTAATTATTGCAAATTGAGATAAAAAGGTAAAATAAAAATATGAATTTAAAAATAAGTTAATTTTTTTATTTATTATTTAAAGTTTTTTTATTTTAAATCATACTATTATGTTTTTTTACTAAACATACTTAATTTATTTAATGATTTAAATTAAGTTATTAATTTAATTTAATAAAGTATCCCATAAAAGACCTTTTGTTTTCCTTTCTTAACAAATTCATCAACTTTCAAGAAAAATATTTTCTTTTCTCATTTTCCTTGATTAGTAAAATTTTCATTGTTTGATAACAAAATTAAGTATTAAAAAAGGAAGAAAATAAATTGGCATGGCCTTCAATAATTTAAATGCAATACTATTTCATTGAAATAAATTTCAAGTGGATTAAAATCTTCTTAATTTTCATTTCTTTTTATGAATTTTATTGTTAATCGTTTTCTTTTTCCATTTTAATCTCTTTCTACTTTAGTATGTTATTGTAAAAGAAATTATATGAACATTCTTGATTATAAGTCAAAAATAGAAAAATATTAGATAATATTTTATTTTGATAGTGAATTTTTATTTAAATTTTTTTTAATTATTATTATTATTATTATTTTTAGGATTGTAAAAATTAACCAACTAATTAACATTTTTTTTTCTCTTTTCAATTGTGGCAAGATTTTGATTGAACTCAAGATTAATATAAATGATGTAGCAAGTTTTGAGCTTATTTGATAACATTTGTGAAAATAATTCTTCAAAACAATTTTTGAAAATAGCTATTACCCGTTTCGATTTATTCTTCACAAAGGAATTGTACACTTAAATAAGATACAAAATTTTCCAAAATGTATATTATCTATATCTTCAATTTTTATTTAAATTATTGTGAAAAAATTAAAAAAATTTCAATTTTGTTCTGAAAAATAACTTATTTTAAGAATAAATTCTAAAAATATATAGTTTTATCTCAGAAGTTTGTCAAATGTATATTTCTAAGAGAAGAAACCCCATTTTTCATGTTGTTTTCAATAATAGTTTTTGAACAAGACTTTTATTTTATGTTTTTGTATCTTCAAATAAAAATTAATCGATTATTAAATCTAAAATTATATAAAGTTGATTTCATATAAATCTTCATAGTTGCATTAAATTACTTCATACAACATCTAAGTACAAATATGATGTGAAAACACATTAATTGTCATATTTATCTTTCTATTCGATGGCTAATATTATCTATATTCTACTTTTTATTAACTAACAAAATTATAGAAAAATAATTATTTTCATTTCCCAAATCATTGAACACAAGTTTCTAATGAAATTGGAAACATGCATAATTGATTACATGACAAAATCCATCTTAGGAACAAAAGAAAAATGGAAACCTCAATTTAAAAGGATTAAAGGAAGAACACATGAATAAAGCAAACCACATATAAAGGTTAGACAACTACCAAGGCCCAGACATCTCACTTTTCCTGCTCTTTGTATCTCTATCATAAACCATGAATCATTTTGCTCCACTAAGTGTTTCTCATTCTTCTTCACATCTACACCCTTCCCTAGTGAACCCTCTTGTTCTACCAATGTCTCTCGCTCTTGATCACATCCTTTTTCATCTCTTCCATAACTTGTTCTCTTCATGTCCTAAAATATTTATAAATATATTTGTACTAGCTTGAATTTAATTACAATCACATATAAACTTTGGAAATATTCTATGTAATATTCTTTTCACAAAAAAAAAAAAAATGGTATATTCTAATTTGGAATTTAAGACATCTCCTAACAATTTTTTATATCTTATAGTTAATAAAATTAACTAATGAAATATCAAATCGACTTTTGTTTTGGCTCTTCTTATGATTATGGTTTGTATGATTCTTACTGATCTCAAGATTAAATTAAAAAGGATAGGTAAGATATCAACCTACTTTTAATTTATTAAACCTAAGTTAACAAAATTAGCCAATTAAATTAGTTTGTCGTCTTTCTCTTTTTATAATTACTATTGCAAAGTTATCAAGATTAATCTAAAGGTTAGGTAAGAGAAATTGTGATTCATTAAATTTTAGTTAATAAAAGTAATCATAGCTTGTCGTCTTCTTGTTTTTATAATTATGGTCGATTTGGTTCTTATCAATATGAAGATTAAATTAAAAGATTAGGTAAAGGGCACCCACTTGCAATTTATTAATCTCAATTTAGTAAAATCAACTTGACTTATTTGTCTTTTTATAATTATGATTGGCAAAGTGCTTGTGAACATCAAGATTAATTTAAAAGATTAAGTAAGGGCACCCATTTGCAATCTAGTAAATCAACTTGACTTATTTGTCTTTTTATAATTATGGTTGGCAAAGTGCTTGTCAACATCAAGATTAATTTAAAAGATTAGGTGGGGGAACTATTTGCAACTTGTTAAATTCTACTAATTTATAAGGTTATTCAAGCAAATCTACTTGTAAAATTTAAAATCAAAATCCACTTCAAAATAATAACGATAAGCTTTTTTTTTCTTGTTGCATTGAACTTATTGTTAATTAGATTTAAACATAAATAAATCTAATTATTTAACTATTAATTAAATTATTAAAAACTAATTAAAATTTAAATATCACTAATTGAATAATATAATATAAAATGTAATTAATTATTTTATATGTAAAATGTAAAATAAAATGTAATTATCTAATTAAAATTATTAAATACTTAAGCATCACCATACCTAAGATTTAAAATAATTTTTTATTTTTTATAGGTACAAATAAATACCAAAGGACATTTCAATTTAAATAAATAAATAATTTCATGGAAAATATAGAAGTGAAAATAATATTTATACATTGTAATATTATATTGTAACCTTGTATAATTTATCAATCCAATTTAAATTGATTTTTGAGAAGTCAAAAACTTAAAAGTTGAAGAAAAAGTTCTATGCTTATTTGAGTAGATGTAGAAGCCAAAATTTTTTTGCATCTTATAGAAATTCTATTTTACTTGAACAAGTTCTTTCATTATTAAACAAAGTTGTGATTAAGGTTTGCTAGTGGTAAAAATGGGATGCATATAACTTGAGATAGATATGAGATTCCTTCTCTGTGAAATTTGAATATTTGAAGTTCACAAAATAACAAGTTCATCGTCCAACCAATATATATATTATCTATATCTTCAATTTTTATTTAAATTGTTGTGAAAAAAATAAAAACATTTCAATTTTGTTCTAAAAAATAACTTGTTTTAAGAATAAATTCTAAAAATAAATTGTTTTATATTAGAAGTTTGTCAAATGTATATTTCTAAGTGAAAAACCCCATTTTTCATGTTGTTTTCAATAATAGTTTTCGAACAAGACTTTTATTTTATGTTTTTATCTCTTCAAATAAAAATTAATCGATTATTAAATCTAAAATTATATAAAGTTTATTGCATATAAATCTTCATAGTTGCATTAAATTACTTCATATAAGCAAAACCATCTAAGTACAAATTTGATGTGAAAACACATTAATAGTCATATTTGTCTTTCTATTTGATGGTTAATATTATCTATATTCTATTTTTTATTAACTAACAAAATTTTTTAAAAAAAATTATAGAAAAATAATTATTTTCATTTGCCAAATCGTAGAACACAAGTTTCTAATGAAATTGGAAACGGGCATAATTGATTACATGACAAAATCCATCTTATGACCAAAAGGAAAACCGAAACCTCAATTTAAACATATTAAAGGAAGAATACTAATATTAATAAAGCAAACCACATACAAAGGTTAGACAATTACCAAGACACAAACATCCCACTTTTCCTGTTCTTTGAATCTCTATCATAAACCATGAATCATTTTGCTTCACTAAATGTTTCTCATTCTTCTTCACATCTACACCCTTCCTTAGTGAACTCTCTTGTTCTATCAGCGTCTCTTGCTCTTGATCACATCTCTTTTTCATATCTTCCATAACTTTTTCTCTTCATATCTAAAAATATTTATAAATATATTTGTACTAACTTCAATTTAATTACAATCACATATAAACTTTGGAAATATTCTATGTAATATTATTTTCACAAAAGAAAAAAATATATTCTAATTTGGAATTTAAGACACCTCCTAACAAATTTTATATCTTATAGTTAATAAAATTAACTAATTAAATATCAAATCGACTTTTGTTTTGGCACTTCTTATGATTATGGTTTGTATGATTCTTATTGATCTCAAGATTAATTTAAAAAGGATAGGTAAGAGATCAACCTACTTTTAATTTATTAAACCTAAGTTAATAAATGTCACACCCCCGTTTTTTTTTCAAACATAACAATTGATACTCAATCACAACATAAGTGCTCTCAAACAAAATATGGGGATAGAAAAATTTAAATGCTGAGTTCCTGCTTGATTTTGCACAGAAAGAGAATATGCAAAACCTGTTATAAAGAGTACATCATGTCTTAAACTTTGTAACTAGTAGTTAACAAAATGTGATTCGTTTCACAAAATAAACTTATACTACATTAATTCACATATACCAAAATCCCATGGTTCACTATGGGTAGCCCATACTACAAGTGTACATAACAAATATACATTACATCATTACTTCAAAAAGATTTAGTCTTTAATACAAAAGCAAAGCCTCAAAACACTTTCAATGCGAGCCAACAACATCCTATCAATAGAAAAGCAATGCTCAAGCATTATTTCCAGCATAGGTCTTCTGACTTGCATCTAAAGGTGGAAGGGATAAGGTGAGTTCACAACTCAGTAGGAAAGTTTATAACCATCCTAAGCATACCCTTAAAAACCTTGAATTAAACATATAATAGCATGCATGATAAACATTTTATAACCATTAACAAATATGTAATCATGTCAAACATGTATGCATGTGTTTGTTGGTTTCATCTTTGCTTTTCCTCATCCATCCTTTCACAACTAATAAACTACTAACCCCCACCAATCTACACATCATATATCAATGCTCCACAAGATACTTAGTCAATATAATAATGACTATTTGGGACATCACTCAAGGGTAAGTCATACCCCGTGTTTTCTGGGACTCATACCCAAGGACAGGACCAACCTCGTGTCTTTAAGGACTAAAACCCAGGGGCTGGACCAACCCCATGTCTTTAGGGACTAAAACCTAGTGGCAAGACCAACCTCATACACCCACATCGGAGTGTCTTCCTCGAGGGCTTTAGGGATTTTCACCCAAGGACCCACGATCCCACATAAACAATATATCAAAGGATAATGCCTGTAGCATCACATAAACACTTCCCACCAATCAATTCTCTAAATATCATCTATGATTATTCCATATCCTTCTTGCAATGCAACCACATTATGAACCATTTCCACAACATAGAACCATGAATCTTCATACCAATATACATTCCAATATCATTGTAACATTTCAATACAATAAACCAAGATGCAATGACACATTAAAACATTTTATGAAATCATAGAAATGACATGAAATTCCAATAAATGTTTCCAGGAAAGAAATCAGATACACCATGGAACAACATAAAATTCTCTACCTTACACTGACTTTCCCTTTGTGATACTTCTATGTAGGCAATCTTTACATATTACAAGGAACTGAAATAAAACAACATAATTTAGGTTTCTTAACCATAAAAATTTATTCAATTAAAACTTATGAAATTTTCCTTTCTTACTAATTTTTAACAACTTACTATTATTAATTTTTAATTCTCATATTCTCCAATTAATTACCAAAGACTAATTGTTTTGATTTTTTTCCTAAAGCCTAACCCATTAACAAATCCCAGGTGTCTAAATAACCTAATTAATCACGTGTTTACTAATCTATTTTTCAATCAAACCAAACTAAACAAAGATTTATGCTGATCTCACCATTAATAAAATACTTAAGCTAAAACACTTTAATCCTTAATTAATTGTGATTTTTAACTAAAACATGTTTATAGCTAATTACACTCATCTTTTACACAAATTTTACCGTTAATTTGTTTCAACATACTATTAGGAACCAAAATAAACCAAATTACTAAATTAAACAACTTGCTTACCTCAAATCTTCACTTTATTTTTCTAGATCCTCTCTCTAACCCAAGCTGTTACAGGTGAAATGCTGCAAAACGAGCTACAGGCCTTATAAAGGGGTCTCCATGCAGCTAAGTAGGAGGTGGCAGGCCACATGGCTGCCACCAACCCCAACTTTCCAATTTTGCACTTCAGTCATCCAAATTAACCAATATTAAACCTACAATTGCCCATTAGTCCTTTAGGTTTTCATAACTCTAATCAGCCCCTAAGAACCTAATAAGCATGCTTAAGTCATTAACTAATCCCACTTAACCTTAATCAAAGTTTAATTCATAATTAAACAAGATTAGCACTAAACTAGTTTTAACATCTAATTAAGCATGTTTAAAGTAAGTACTAAGAAAATCATTATTGCCTATTTAATTCATTAGTACTAGGTATTACATCCTCTCCCCCTAACAAAAATTTGGTCCTCAAAATTTAAAGAAGCGAACCTGTAAAGAGTTCCGAGTACTCGTTTCTCATATCTGATTCCAAATCCCATGTATCTTCTTCCACTCCATGATGATTCCATAACACTTTCATTAGAGGTATGGTTTTGGTTCGTAGTACTTGCTCTTTCTTATCTAAAATCTCTCTCGGCCCTTCCTCATACATTACATCTTCTTGCAAATTCAAATCATGTCAATCTAGTACATGTGTGGTATCGGGCTCATACTTTCGCAACATGGAGACATGAAACGTATCATGTTGGTAAGGCTAATTTGCATGCTACCTCTCTGACCATTTGAAGGATTTTAAAGGGCCCAATATATCTTGGAGCAAGCTTTCCCCTTTTACCAAATCGAAATACGCCTCTCTGAGGTGTTACACGTAAAAACACGTGATCTCCTATTTGGAACTCTAGGGGTCTCCTTCTATGATCAGCATAACATTTTTTACTAAAAAAAAAAAAAAACCTTTATTAATTAGGAATTTGGTATACATTCCAACATTATATATATATATATATATATTTATTTATTTATCTATTTTGAAACTAAGTTGTAGAGGTGAATATAATTGAGTATCATAAGCTAGGATGCTTTTAAGTTCAAGCTATTATAAATAACAATCATTGTCATTGACAACTTTGCCTAATAGTGTAATATGCATATAAGATTAGAATAAATAAGAAAAAAAATGTTACAAATCAGAAATTAAAAAATATCACATTTTATTTAGCTTTCTTACAATGAAATGAAACATATTGATGCAACAAAAACAATATATTTTATGCATTTTAATAAAAATTTCTTCATAGTTTTGATTGGTATGAAAGAAATATCATGCAAAAAAAAAAAAAAAAAAAAAAGAGGGCTATATATATATATATATAGTTACATTAAAAGAAAAAGAAAAATTTATAATAAAATTGAGACATATTTAAAGTACACAAATAATATATATATACAAATCAACAGTGGCATTAAAAATGGGTGCATATAATAAATTCATAAAACAAATGTTTTATGAGTTTCTAATATTTAAAGCCTTCACAGAGCAGACCGCCTTCTTTCTGCTTCACTTTTTTACCCACTCCTTGATTTGCTCTCTCTCTGTGTGCAAACAAAGTACAAACCAACCATGGAAGCTGTGGGAGAGGCTCTTCTTTCTGCTGCCATCGGCCTGTTGTTTGACCAGTTGACCTCCACTGATTTGCTCGACTTTGCACGCCAACGATGGGTGTACTCTGATCTCAAGAAATATGAGATAGAATTGTCGGATATTCGTGAAGAGCTTAATGACGCGGAGGACAAGCAGATCACGGATCACTCTGTGAAAGAGTGGCTGGGCAATCTGAAAGATTTGGCTTATGATATGGAGGACATCTTGGACGAGTTTGCCTACGAAGCTTTGCAACGGGAGCTCACGGCCAAAGAAGCTGATCATCAAGGCAGGCCGAGCAAGGTACACAAGCTCATCTCCACTTGTCTTGGCATTTTCAATCCTACTGAGGTTATGCGTTATATTAAAATGAGGTCCAAGGTGTGGGAAATCACTCGCCGCTTACGAGATATTTCGGCTCAAAAATCTGAGCTTCGTCTAGAAAAGGTGGCTGCGATAACCAACTTTGCTTGGGGAAGGCCAGTCACTGCATCTCTAGTCTATGAACCCACTAAAACCAATTTTTCTGTGGTTTCCATTGTGGCCATGGGTGGGATGGGCAAGACCACACTGGCAAGACTGGTGTACAATGACGATGAGACCATAACCAAGCATTTTGATAAAAAAGCCTGGGTTTGTGTCTCAGATCAGTTCGATGCAGTGAGAATAACAAAGACGATTCTCAACTCGGTGACTAATTCTCAAAGCAGTGATTCACAAGACTTGCATCAAATCCAAGAAAATTTGAGGAAGGAATTGAAGGGAAAAAATTTCTGATAGTTTTGGATGATTTGTGGAATGATGATTACTTTGAGTTGGACAGGCTATGCTCCCCTTTCTGGGTGGGAGCACAGGGAAGCAAAATTCTAGTCACAACTCGCAATAATGATGTTGCAAACAAGATGAGAGGACACAAGAACTTACATGAGCTCAAAGAGTTACCTTATGATGATTGTTTGAAGATATTTCAAACACAAGCTTTTGAACATATGAATATCGATGAGCACCCAAATTTGGAATCAATTGGCAGGAGAATTGTAGACAAGTGTGGAGGTTCGCCCTTAGCAGCAAGAGCCCCTGGTGGTCTTTTGCACTCGGAACTATGTGGATGTGAATGGGAAAGAGTATTGTACAGCAAAGTATGGGATTTCACAGACAAGGAATGTGACATCATCCCTACCTTGAGATTGAGCTACAATCATCTGTCGTCACATTTAAAGAGGTGTTTTACTTATTGCGCAATTTTTCCCCAGGATTATGAGTTTACAAAGCAAGGGTTAATCTTCATGTGGATGGCGGAGGGGTTAATTCAACAATCAAAAGATAATAGGAAAATTGAAGATCTTGGTGATAAGTATTTTGATGAGCTACTGTCAAGGTCATTTTTTCAATCGTCGAGTAGCAATAGATCACGATTCGTGATGCATGACCTTGTGCATGCTCTAGCTAAATATGTTGTTGGAGATACATGCTTGCATTTGGATGATGAGTTCAAAAATAATTTGCAACATCTCATTCCTAAAAGTACTCGCCATTCATCATTTATTCGTGATGATTATGATACATTTAAAAGTTTGAAAGGTTTCATAAGAAGGAGCATTTGCGCACATTCATAGTTATATCAACACCAAGATTTATCGATACTCAATTCATCAGTAATAAGGTGCTTCGACAATTGATACCAAGATTAGGACACCTAAGGGTGCTCTCCTTGAGTGGTTACCGGATAAATGAGATACCAAATGAATTTGGTAATTTAAAACTTCTAAGGTATCTGAATTTGTCTAAAAGCAACATTAAATGTTTACCTGATTCAATAGGCGGTCTTTGCAATTTACAAACATTGATATTATCATGATGTAATCAGCTTACCAGGTTGCCTATTAGCATTGGGAATCTAATTAACCTTCGACATCTTGATGTTGAAGGTAGCAATCGATTAAAAGAAATGCCTTCACAAATTGTCAAATTAAAAAATTTGCAAATATTATCTAATTTTATGGTGGACAAAAACAATGGTTTGAATATCAAAAAGTTGAGAGAAATGTCAAATCTTGGAGGTGAACTCCGTATTTCAAATTTGGAAAATGTGGTGAATGTTCAAGATGCAAAGGATGCAGGTCTAAAATTATAGGATAAACTTGAAAGATTGACACTAATGTTGAGTTTTGGTTTGGATGGTTCAGGGAATGAAATGGATCAAATGAATGTCCTGGACTATCTAAAACCTCCATCGAATTTGAATGAACACAGAATTTTTAGATATGGTGGTCCAAAATTCCCATATTGGATAAAGAATGGCTCATTCTTTAAAATGGTGAATCTACGTCTCTTAGATGGCAAAAAGTGCACATCTTTACCACGCTTGGGGCAGTTATCATCTCTCAAACATTTGTTGATTTCTGGAAATGGAGTAACAAATGTGGGTACAGAGTTTTATGGAGAGACATGTTTTTCTGTAGATAAGTTTTTCCCATCACTAGAGTCTCTATCTTTTGAAAATATGTCAGGATGGGAGTATTGGGAGGATTGCTTCCCCCACAAAGTCCTTATTCCCTTGCCTCTGTGAGCTTACACTTTTGTCTTGCCCTAAATTGATTAAGAAATTACCCACTTACCTACCTTCTCTAACAAAGCTCTTTGTTGGGAACTGTCGAAAACTGGAGTTTACACTTCTAAGGCTACCATCTCTCAAGAAATTAACAGTCGATGAATGTAATGAGACGGTCTTGAGAAGTGGAATTGAACTCACCTCACTCACTGAGTTAAGAGTTTCTGGGATTTTAGAGCTTATCAAATTGCAACAAGGATTTGTGCGGTCATTGGGAGGACTTCAGGCTTTGAAATTCTCAGAATGTGAAGAACTCACGTGTTTGTGGGAGGATGGGTTTGAATCGAAAAGCCTTCATTGCCATCAACTTGTACCATCGGGATGCAATCTTCGTTCTTTGAAAATAAGTAGCTGTGATAAACTGGAGAGGCTTCCAAATGGATGGCAGAGTCTAACATGCCTGGAAGAATTGAAAATCAAGTATTGTCCAAAACTGGTGTCATTTCCAGAGGTAGGTTTCCCACCAAAGCTGAGAAGTCTTATTCTTCGAAATTGTGAAAGTCTCAAGTGTCTACCTGATGGGATGATGCGAAATAGTAACGGCAGCAGCAACTCATGCGTCCTTGAATCCTTGGAAATAACGCAGTGTTCATCTCTCATTTGCTTTCCAAAAGGGCAATTACCTACCACCCTTAAGAAACTAATCATAGGGGAGTGTGAAAATCTAATGTCTCTTCAAAAAGGAATGATGCACTGCAATTCCATCGCCACCACCAGCACCATGGACATGTGTGCCCTTGAATTCTTAAGTCTAAATATGTGTCCCTCTTTGATTGGTTTTCCGAGAGGTAGGTTACCCATCACTCTCAAGGAACTCTACATAAGTGATTGTGAAAAGCTGGAGTCTCTACCAGAGGGAATAATGCACTACGATTCCACAAATGTTGCTGCTCTTCAAAGCCTGGCTATCTCTCATTGTTCATCTCTCACATCCTTCCCAAGAGGCAAGTTTCCCTCCACCCTTAAGGGACTTAACATTTGGGATTGTGAACACCTCGAGTCAATTTCAGAGGAGATGTTTCACTCTAATAATAATGTTGAGATATTAGGAATGCTTTCCTTATATCATTCTTTCCTTATATCATTTAGTGTTGAGATATTAGGAATGTTTAGATATTAGGAAAGTTGAGATATTAGGAGTATTGAGATATTATGAATATTGAGATATTATGAATATTGAGATATTAGGAATATTGAGATATTAGGAAAGTTGAGATATTAGGATATTAGTTGTTATTTTCTTATATCATTCTTTCCTTGTATCATTCTTTCCCATTCTTAGAATGACGATTACCCTCTATATATACTCTGTACATGAACGAATGAGAAAAATTATTAATGAAAAAACTATCATTTATCAATTTGAAGATGGTATCAGAGCCATGGAATTGAAATCCTGGATATTTTGTCGCTATGGTAGTCCGACAGCGATCAACCATCCTAAGACAAGCCTTAATATTGATAAGTCAGCCTTCAAATGCACTCACTGCAATAAGACTGATCCCACCAGTCTGGATATCCCACAATTTCAAAGTTACAACTCTTGGTATGACCAGGAAAACAATGAGGAACCGAGGGTTTGAACCATGGACCTTTAGATCATATTTAGGCTATCACCACTTTGTTATTAATGATAATAATCGTGATCAACGGAAGAAGGATTCCAAGAAAACCTCGACTGCAACTGTTGCCGAAATAAAAACAAAGGATAATGTTGCTGAGAAAGCCTTTGCATTGGTAGCCGCTACAGATCATGGTGGTAAGTTTTAAATACTTTTACACCTGTTATTAGTAGTGCATGGATAATTGATTCTGGTGCTACAAATCATATGACTTTTGATTCTAGACAGGTTTCACACATTAGACATTCCTCACAAAAAATTGTTTCCACAGCCAATGGTAACATAACCCTAGTCATTGGGGAAGGATCCTTAACTCTTACTGATACTTTGAATTTGAATTCTGTTTTAGTTGTTTCATCTCTAGATTACAATCTTTTGTCAGTTTCTCAAATTACTACAGCCTTATCTTGTATTGTCATTTTTTGGCCTGAATTTTGTGTGATTAAGGACATCCAAACAAGACAGACGATTGGTTGTGGTATTAAATGGGGAAAACTCTATTACTTGGACTTGCAGTCAAAGGATTCAAATAAGTTGCAACAAGCCTTGATGGCAGATGGATCTGAGGAGGAGAAGAAAAAGTCTGAAATTTGGTTGTGGCATCGACGTCTGGGACATGCTTCCTTTGGTTATTTAAAAAAATTGTTTCATAGTTTGTTTGCAAAGAGTGATATTTCTGGTTTCCGTTGTGATATTTGTGAATTGGCTAAAAGTCATCGTGCTTCGTTTCCGTTAATTTTGAATAAAAGTCCGCTTCCTTTTATGGTTATACATTCTGATGTTTGGGGCCCATCCAAAGTCCCAACTTTGAGTGGCTCACGTTGGTTTGCTACTTTTATTGATGATTGTACCAGAATGACATGGTTATGCTTGATGAAGACCAAAGATGAAGTGAACTTGTTGTTTCAAAAATTTCATAAAATGATTGAAACTCAGTACAATGCAAAGGTTCAGGTTTTGCGTAGTGATAATGGTGGAGAATATCAGAGTTCTGATCTTCAAAAGTATTTGGAAGAACATGGCATCATTCATCAGACTACTTGTTCCAATACACCCCAGCAAAATGGAGTCGCTGAACGAAAAAATTGGCACTTGTTAGAGGTTGTTCGTGCTTCCTTGATAGCAGCAAAAATACCGATATCTTATTGGGGAGAAGCAATTACATCTGCCACATACTTGATCAATCGGGTACCTTCTAGCCCAATTAACTTCCAAACACCTCTCCAAGCTCTTACTAATGCCATAATTGCCCCAACCGTCCCAAATCTACCTCCTCGTGTTTTTGGTTGCATGGCATTTGTGCATCTACACAAACACCAATGCACCAAGTTAACTTCTCATGCATAGCAATGTGTGTTTGTTGGATATGCATTGCACAAAAAGGGATATTGATGTTACCATCCTCCAACTCGACGAATGTTTATTACAATGGATGTGGTGTTTCATGAAGATTCGATGTATTTTTCATCTGAGTCTGAACTTCAGGGGGAGTATCATAAGGAAATTCAGACTCTCGATTATGATTATCATATCTATGAGGAGGATGAATCTGGACAATCTGAACTAGTGAACCAGGAAGCGAGTGAGTTGGATATGAGTGGTCAACAATTTGGGTCCGAAGATGTCTTCACTGAAATACCAAACCAATCGTTGTCTGCTGGGGGTGTTCTTAATTTGGAACCTGATCCATTCATGAAACGATTACCACACCGTCATAATAGAGGTATTCCTAAACCCACATATGAACCTGAATTGTCTACCAAAGTCAAATATCCCATGAGCAACTATGTGTCTAACCATCATTTGTCTGAATCAAATAAGTCATTTGTAAATCAATTATCTACTGTATCTATTCCTAACAGTGTGCAGGAAGCCTTAACTGATCCAAGGTGGAAAGCAGCCATGAATGAAGAGATGAAATCATTGCAGAAGAATGAAACATGGGAACTCGTAGAATGTCCACCAGGAAAGAAGCCAGTTGGGTGTCGTTGGATCTATACTGTGAAGTACAAGGCAGATGGTAGTATTGAACGATTTAAAGCAAGACTGGTAGCAAAAGGGTACACTCAAACTTATGGAATTGACTACACAGAGACATTTGCACCTGTAGCTAAGATCAACACAGTTCGAGTATTACTATCTTTAGCTGCAAACCTAGATTGGCCATTACAACAGTTCGATGTGAAAAATGCCTTTCTGCATGGCGAGTTATCTGAAGAAGTATACATGGATCTTCCACCAGGATGCATGGTGTCAGAAAAGCAATGTCAGAAGGTGTGCAAATTGAAGAAGTCATTGTATGGGTTGAAGCAATCCCCGAGAGCTTGGTTTGGAAGGTTCACAAAGTCAATGAGAGCTTTTGGCTATCGTCAAAGTAATTCAGATCACACTTTGTTCCTGAAAAAGCAACATGGTAAGATTACGACACTCATCGTATATGTGGATGACATGGTAGTTACAGGAAATGATCCTGAAGAAAGAAAAGCTCTACAAAATTATCTATCTAGAGAATTCGAAATGAAAGATCTAGGTCATCTGAAATACTTTCTTGGGATTGAAGTTTCTCGATCAAGTGAAGGAATTTTTCTGTCTCAAAGAAAGTATGCCTTAGATCTTTTACAGGAGACTGGAATGTCGGGATGTCAACCTGTTAATACACCAATAGAAGAAGGTCTGAAATTGTGTGTTGAGCCTAATCAAGTATCAACTGATAAGGGAAGATACTAGAGACTTGTGGGGAGATTAATGTACTTAGCTCATACGAGACCAGATCTTGCTTATGCATTGAGTGTAGTGAGTCAATACATGCATAATCCTGGAGAGCAACATATGAATGCAGTCATGTGTATTTTGAGGTATTTGAAGAATGCTCCTGGGAAGGGAATTTTGTTCACTAAAAATGTTGATCATCAGAGTATAGAAGTATATACTGATGCTGATTAGGCCGGTGCAATGGATGATAGGCGATCTACATCTGGTTACTTTACCTTTGTAGGTGGTAATCTTGTGACATGGAAAAGTAAGAAGCAGAATGTCGTCGCCCGTTCAAGTGCAGAAGCGGAATTTAGAGGTATGGCTCTAGGACTTTGTGAGGCATTATGGCTAAGACTCCTCTTACGGGATTTAGGTTACCTATCTCGGCAACCAATCCGATTGTTTTGTGACAATAAAGCCGCATGTGACATTGCTCATAATCCAGTACAACATGATTGTACAAAGCATGTCTAGGTGGATAGATTCTTCATTAAGGAAAAGTTGGATGATAAGATTGTGGAATTGCCTAAGATTCGATCAGAAAATCAATTGGCCGATATCCTCACCAAAGCTGTCTCAAGTCAAGTGTTCTCAAAATTTTTAGACAAGTTGGGCATGTGTGACATCTATGCACCAACTTGAGGGGGAGTGTTGAGATATTAGGAATGCTTTCCTTATATCGTTCTTTCCTTATATCATTTAGTGTTGAGATATTAGGAATGTTTAGATATTAGGAAAGTTGAGATATTAGGAATATTGAGATATTATGAATATTGAGATATTAGGAAAGTTGAGATATTAGGATATTAGTTGTTATTTCCTTATATCATTCTTTCCTTGTATCATTCTTTCCCATTCTTAGAATGACGATTACCCTCTATATATACTCTGTACATGAACGAATGAGAAAAATTATTAATGAAAAAACTATCATTTATCAATTTGAAGAAATAATTCATTTCAATCATTAAGCATCGGGGGGTATCCTAATCTCAGAGCCCTACCAAATTGCCTTTACAACCTCACAGATCTATATATTGCAAATAATAAAAAATTTTAATTATTGCCTCTGATAAAAAACCTCACTTGTCTTACATCGTTTTTTATCTCTCACTGTGAGAATATCAAGACCCCCTTATCCCAATGGGGCCTTTCTAGACTCACCTCTCTTGAAAACCTCTCAATTGAAGGCATGTTTTCATATGCAACTTCTTTTTCAGATGACCCCACTTGACTATTCTTCCTACAACTCTTACCTCCCTTCACATTTCTCATTTCCATAATCTGGAATCCTTAGCCTCCCTATCTCTCCAAACCCTTACCTCGCTTAGAAGCCTGGTGATCTTCAACTACCCTAAGCTCCAGTGGATTTTGCCAAGGGAAGGACTGGTGCCTGATTCCCTGTCAGAACTACGGATTTGGGGGTGTCCACATCTAAAACAAAGGTACTTAGAGGAGGAAGGACATGATTGGCCCAAGATTGCTGATATCCCCCGTGTGGAGACACATGACTAATCCATCTCTGAGCAATAAAACAGGTATTACATCTCATTCCCAACATCTTTCTTCATCTTTCTCTCCTCAACATCACTTTCAATTTCTTTTACCTACTATTGCAATTTTTTAATTGGACTTATCTTTTGCTAAAATTTTCAACTTGAAAGCAAATCTTGACATGGCTTCTGGCTTGGTATTTTCTCAGTGTCTAATTTTCTCTATAATCTATCATAATTCGAAATTAGCATTATTACTTCTATTTTGCCAGGTGCAATAAATAAGATTTTAATCCAACAATTTCAATATCTAATGTATCAAGACCTTTAAATTTCTTTTACATAGAGGCTATACTAGAGGAAGTTCTAGTTTATAAAATTGGTTGGGTTTACTAATTTGATAACATTATCACTCCACTTATTCTAGTTCTAATGAGGTCATCATAATGAAGCTGAATATACTAGTGTTGCAAAGTTTTATCAATTCATTCTCAATGATGGAAGTGAGTTACATCCTGCATCTTATAATCTGAGACATAAAATGGTTTCTAGAGGAGTTATTAGGATTTTTTTTTTTTTTTTTTTTGGCTGATAGAATGGAATTTAGGTTTTATGTTGAAGACTCAAAACATGCAGTGAATGGAGTTAGTGCTTGTTGATTGCAATCCAAATGAATTATAATAGGAAACAACAACAACTTGTATCTATCTTGATTCCCAGAAATCTTGTGATGTCCAAGTCTCATTGGTTTTTCCACTAGATGAACTACATACCATATTTAAGCATCTACGTGTTCATGATTGTTCAATTATGTAGTCTATAGCTAGTTGAATTATGCACAATGACAACAACAGCCATAGGAATTATCTTTTGAATCATTGGAAATCGAGGGATTTCCACCTTTCACATCCTTTCAAAGATATAAGTCATCCACTTCCTTTAAGGCAAGTTAATAATATTTTGGTACAAGCAAATGGGACCAATTAAGAACAGAAATTACAAGGAAAATGTCATTTGAAGTCTTTCATAGTTGGTCAATTCCTTAATGATTGATGCTTATTTAGATTTAATCTTTCTTATCTCAGCGATTTTAACTCATTTATTAGAATTACTTTATTGGCTAACCATCAAATCCTTGTGAAGTTTTTAATGATATTCTTAAATTTTAAGGTCATTCTCTTTGTGCTAAATCAAGCATGCTCATTCACTTTATATAAATCTTATCTTCTTAGACATTAACTTTAGATTTTTGTTTAATGAATTTTTTGTTGTACATGTAGTATGCTCAAATAGGTTGCACATCCTATTGGAGCAGCAATGTCAAAGAAGATAAACATTATACGAATATTTGAAGAGAAGCATATGAATTTGGAAACTACTAGTGTGCCTCTACAACCTCAGAATTCTTCACATAAGAAAATGTGGATCTCAAGTCCCTACCTCATCAGATTCAAAGTCTCACATCTCTTCAACAGCTTTGTGTTGCACATTGTTTAGGTTCTGGAGTTCTTTGAGAAAGGAGTTTCATGAATACACTTGCAAGAGTATTAAGACCCCTTATTTTTGTGGAGCCTCCAAAGATTCACCTCTCCAAAAACTCAGTTCATTCATTTTATATTGCGCATTGTTAAATGCAATTTCCTTTTGATAGTATTTCTTACTACAATTCTCATTGATATTTCAATGAAAATATTGTCAAATCTAGAATTCCTAGTCCCCTTCCTTGGTCTTCAGAACTTCATCTCTTTAACTTGTAGAGATTGAGGGGTGCCCTGTTCTAGCCCTCTTTACCAAGTGAAAGGTTGTCTTTTGAGTTTTATCGAATCTCTAAATCAAAGATGTTTCAAGGAGATTGCCCACTTCCCCTAAAGTGAGGATAGATCATAAACTCATTTTGAACCGTAATAAATTCAAATTGCAAAAATAGGTGCAGAGCCAATTCAACCCTATCCTATCCTTACATTCATTAAGGTAACTCTTATTCTCAACACACATTTATACTCTTTTATCTGCACAGTACCTTGTCAATTTCTCATATTGATGTTGTTTTCTACCAGTGGCTTAACCATTTGTGAAAGTCTCCATGGAGTTGTGTTGAAAGTTTGACTAGGAAGCGGGTTTTAAGTACAACAATTACAAACTTATGGGTGAGTATTTTGTTTCTTGTCGATCTCTCCCATGGTTCAATGTTAGCATCTTGAGTTCTGCATGTGATGAAATCTTGGTAATTTTCTTTTAGGTGCTCTTTGAGTAGTCTTAGTTGGAGATTTGACATGCAGGCATGGGATGTAAAATGTCAAGGGAGGGTGTTATTTGACAACAGTTACAAATTGGCATGGATGTCTTCATTTCAATTATTCATCTTTTGTGGTACCTTTCTAATTGGATTTAAATACAAATTTCTAATTTCAATGTATAATGCACAAAGTTTACCTTAATAAGTGCACTTTATGTCAAAATATCTATCTTCCGTAATCAAGGAAATAATAGATTTTTCTTTTAGAAAGAATAATGAAAGTTTTCTTTATTGTATAATTATTTATGATCTCAAGTCATTTCTTTCAAGTTTTCACATTGCCAAAAGGAAGGATTCAATTTGTTGTATGTTTAATGCTCTTATTGTGTTGACAAAATGAGATTTGGATTTCACATTGGAGACCACAAGTTTGGATTGAATGCAAGTAACACCTCTTTATTTATTTCATAGATGATTAAAAAAATAAGTAGCAAGTGCATGTGTGTCTAACTTCCATTTATTTATTCTACAGTTTATACAACACACCATGTTCTTATGTCTCTTGGAAAGTTAAGAACCTTGTTTGAAATCTGGTATGCCTTCCATGCTGAGAAGTCTCGTACTCCATGATTGTGGTGGCTCGAATAGAAACTTGCATCTGTTATGATACATGGAGAACTCAAGACAACATCTGGTTTTTAACATCTTTCAAATTAGTGGATTTCATATTAATTTCTCAATCAATGTACAATGTGTTTTTCATGGAACATTGCTAAATAATTTTGTAATTTCCTTTTTTTTTTTTTGTTTATAAATCATTACTAAATTTTGATTGCAAACAATTGTCAGGATTCATTAGCATGAACTTTATCCACCAACATACAAGTTTTTAGGTGAGTGATAAACATTGAAATTTTTCTATTTTGTTTGGTTTGAAATTCTCTTCAATTTTAAATTAACATATTGTTATTTGTTTGCAACATGTTATATTTGTAGAAAATTTTCTTATCAAGATTTATATTGCAAATTTGAATAATGTTTAAGGTGAAGGAGACTTTTTGGCATGTCCTGCTGTCTTGAGTTGTGCAAGTTAGAGGCTCAAAGAGCACAAACTCTTATGACTGGAAGAAAGACAATTGAGTTCTCATTCTATGATAAGTTGTGAGCATTGTATGGTATTCTTTGAATTGCACATAGCCTTATTTAGCTTTCGAATACTTAATGCAATTGTGCATGAACATAAACTAAACTCATACTTGACACAATTGTGAGTTATATGGTATGCGTTCTTATTTTCTTTTTATTTTATGCATGGGTCAAAAAATGCACTCTTGGTTACTTTGAACTTTAACTTTAATACCTAAGGAACATTTGGTTATTGCAATACCTAATGCTTTTGGAAGTTGGTTACGGTATTCATGGGTGAAAAAATCTTTGTTTTTATTTTTATTTTTTTATTTTAAGTATATTCATGGCCTTCATCAATTCCTTTCATATTCCTAATATTATAAATCTTACTTGTTTTCCCAAATTGCATATCCTATGATAGAAGTGAAAGCATTAAAGATTGTTAATTGAAAGAAATAATCTATTTGCAGTTGGAGATTGGAGATAAGATTACAACATGATCTCATGTCCTTGGTAATTTGTAGATTGAGGGTTTTCGCAAGGCTTTGCCCCTAATACTAGTAAAAGAAGAAGAGCTACCAGGTAATTTGTACTAACATTAGTACCTTGTATCTCCAGTTTCATAGGGAGTTGATAATTGAATGGGTGCTCAACATGTGGTCTTTGTCCCAAGATAGGTGCGTTATCCATGCCAAGTAGATGCCCTATTCAAATTATAAGGCTTTGGATTCCTTAATGATTGGAATGATCTCTAGAATTCTTGCCTATTTCTAAATGTCATGTCACATCTTTCCAACGGGCCAGCTTCCTTATGCTCTAAATTGTGGAGATCACGAGTTACTAAAATTTGTGGTTTGCATTAGAGAAGGATTGTTTAATGCTCTCACTACTGGCTACATCTTTTGCCCTTGAAACTACATATATTTCAATCCCCTCTGGTGAGAAAAGAATAAAGAACATAAACAAGTTATCCATGATGACTCACATTCCTAAGGTTCTAGTTGATGATGTACCTTCCTGAGATTGAAGAGTGAGAAATGTCAAAGACATCCCTTATCTGAGTGAGGCCTTCAAAGACTCCTCACTCTCAAACAACTCGCGATTGATGGTATACTTTAAGATGTGTTTCTTCTCAGATGGCCTGTCCTTTCTTCCAATGTATCTCCTGTATATTTCATGTAAAGATTCCAGAATCCATGACTTCCCTACATCACCAAGACCTCACTTAAGCTCTAGTGGTATTTGGCAACTAAAAGAGGACTCTGCCATGGTTCAGAGCTATACATCAGTTCTAAATCCAGTGATGAGACATCAATTCAAGATTGCCCATAGGTCCTATTTATAAATAGATGGAGAGATTCATCTTTGATCCATAATAGTTTGGATTCCAAAAATGGAAGCTGGTGGAGTTCACCCTATTCTATCTATATATTCAGTAAGTTTCATCTATTCTCAACACATAATTCTTAAATTTTATCTTCTTTTTATGAGTATAAATTGTCATATTGTTGAAATTTTCTACAAGTTGAGCTACTAGAGAATCCCTACACTGAACATTTTTATCGAAAACTTGACTAGGGGGCAGCTTTTGACAACAATTACAAGCTTTAAGGCTTCACATTTTCTATTCGAAGTTCATTTCCCTTGTTGGTCCTTCCCACAGTCCCATGTAAGCATAAATGTTTTTCTCTCTCCCAATTTAGATTTTCACACAATTGTTTAACTGAATTAGCAAGATGTTTTATTTGGTGTATTATTATAGAATTCTTTTTGTGACAGGTTGTCTAACTTCCTATTCACTATGTTTCTTACTATGTTCAATTATAGTGACATGCCAATTGGATATCTGGAATTTATATGTTGTAATGAATGAGAAGCTACCAAGAGGGTGCACAACTTCAAGCCTCTTAGAGAGCTAATAATTGATGGTTGCATGGCCCGAGACACGCCTTTTTTCTAGGGATAAATTTTCATCCAATGTAAGAAGGTAGATAATTCAAAATTGTGTATAGAGCTCTGCGATTGTTACTAATTGGAATGATTCACTATTCAAGCAATAGCAAGTCTCTAGAATTCTTTTAGATTTCTAAATGTCCTCTCATGTATTTCCAAGAGGCCAACTTCCTGCAATATTCCTAATGAAGGTGGAGATCCTAAGTTACCAAAATTGGGGTGTAAAGTGGATGAATGTTGTCAAATGCAAAAGAAGAATACCACTTCTATTGAATAACGGTATGCTACTTGTCCTCTATCTCTCATATTATTGTCAAGAGATGCCTTACCTGATGCTTAAACACCTTGGTATTTATGAATATGGAAAACATGTTTTGTTTTGTGTCATGTTCCACTCCCAATGCTTCCATTTGTTTGTGAATTAGTTGTGGTGGCTGCCCACTTGGTCTTTCTCAATTCCTTGTTTATTGGCAATATTCAAAGCTTAATTCTCCTCCCAAATCACATGCTAGAGTACAAGTGATAGAATTAGCCATTGTTTGTTACCAGGAAATCATCCATTTGTGTTAAGGAGATTGGAGATTGAATACCAACATGATCTAATTTCCCTTTGTGATTTGAAGATTAAGGGTTTTCAAAAGCATTTTCTCCAATATCAGTGGATGGAGACAAGCTGCCACAGAAACAACTAGCAACTTTGACTAAGTTGGTGTCCAAGTCTCCCAAAGAACTCGCAATTGAGTTGGTGATCAAGACAGTTTACTTCCCAAGATAGGTCTGTTATTACATAGTTTAAAATTATAGCACTTTGATTCCTTACTGATTGGAATGCATGATAGCACAACATGTATCTGGAATTCTTGCATTTTTCTAATTGTGTTATGTTTGCTGAATAAGCTAGCTTCCTCCAGTGCTCTAAAATGTGGAGATTACAAGTTGCTAAAATTTGTGCATCTATATATATTAGATGAAGATTGGGTGATTCACAAGAACAACTGCACATCCCTTGAATCATGTATGTTGCTCAGTCTCCACATCATGGAGACATCTGCTAAGCTCCATTTGTAGTTGGCAAGTGAAACTATATATGAGAGACATAACTCCTAAATCCAATGATGAGAGATGACCCAAAGATAGCCCACATCTCCTATGTGAAAACAGATGGCAAGATTCATCTTTGATCTATAATGGCTCACAACAATAGCAAAGCAAGGAGAGTTCACCATATCTTAGTTTCATACCATTGAAATTTCCTTCAAGTGGAGCTATTTGGTGAATTTTGCAGTTACCTTTATTGTTAAAAAAACTTCACTATAGAGTAGCATTTGACAGCTGTTACAAGCTTTATGACTTTACATTTACTATTCCGTGTTTTTTCCTCTTGTTGATCCTTTCCACAGTCCCACGTAAGCATCAGTATTTGTATCTCTCCCAATTCAATTTTTAATGCAACTTTATCCTTTAACTGGATGAGTTCATTTATGTTAATAAGATTTTCTTTTTGGTGTATTCCTACAAGATTCTTTCTACGATGGGTTGTTTAACTTCACTTTCATCATATCATAGCTTCTAGTTCATCAAGTGTAGTGAAATTGGCAATTGGATATCTACAAATCATATGGTGCAATATATAAGAAACCACTAAGAGGGTGTAGAACCCTGAGTCTGTTAAGAGGGATGGTTGCATGCCCAAGAAACATCGATCTCTTTCCTATGGACAAATTTGTATATATATCTTTGGAGTTGTTACTGATTGGAATGATTCAAAAGTAGCAACATGCCACTGTGATTCTTTTAGATTTCTAAATGCCCAATTTCCACATTTTTCCAAGAAGGCAACTTTCTACAATCATAATGAAGGTGGAGATTCTGAGTTGCCCAAATTTGGAGTTCAGACTAAATGCATGTTGTCAAATGCAAATGTAGAACATCACTTCTCTTGAATACCGGTATGTTGCTTGTCTCTTATTTCTCGCATAATTGTCGAGAGATGCCTTACTTGATGCTTAAACATCTTGGTATTAATGATCATGGAAAACATATTTCGGGTGGTAGAGAAGGGGATAATACACCATAACATATTTCTTGTACATCTTGCAAGGATGCTCTACCATAATGATCAAAATAAACATAGCCAAATCTAAGCAATGAGACGAGGAGGAAGGAGAAGGGAAGGAGAGGAAGCAACCTAATGCAAAAATGCATCAAATTGTTGTGTCTTGACAAGGGAATGAAGAGATGGAGAACACAAGATGTTGCTTTTTGGTAATAGGAGAAAGTCATGAAGATAAATTGTTTTGCTTGACCAAGAGAGGAAGAAACGGAGAAAAAGAATCCAAGGTTCATTAGAGGATACTGGTGCGACATTACATCCATGTAAAATAAACTAACTGTCAATGCCACATTGAATAAGGTTCACATGATATGCCATGAGTGCTACACTTCTGTAATTTCATCAAACTGTCATGCCACAAACTGTGTGCATCAATATACCATGCTATTATAGTAACCCATAACGTTTCCAACTTTACATGATCAAAGAGGAAAATAATCATATCGTGATCTACAAACCTAATGAATACAATTAATCCAAATAATACAATCATTACAGCTCAATAAAGAAAAATATTTAGAAAGCTTAGTGCACAAACCACCTTGATCCTTCATAACATCAAACTTAGTGCACAACCTTTAAGTTACACATGGTAGACTATCAACTATAGGCAAAAGTTGAGTGTCTGCCAAGTCCATCATGTTGTGGAAGAATCATGTCAATCTTCATTTCATACATCTCTTCCTCCTTTAGCATCAACCCATCCATAAATTGAGTACTCTGTCCCTACCACCGGAGGCTACCTTCTCACCATCTGGACTCTAATCAACAGCAAAAACCTTTCCAGAGTACGAAAAGAAGGAAAACATTAATTAAACCAAGTACAATGTCAAAAGAAGAATATTAAGTAGTACTTAAGAGGAGAAAAATACCTCATCTTCATAGCTGGAACATCTTGTTTTAACTTTTCTGTCGGATATCTCAAGCCTATACGATAAACCAATATTAAATCGAGTTCATTGCTATGTTGTGGATGTTACATGAATAAGGAAAGCCACCTTGGCAAAACAGAAGCACTCACATTCCCTACTGCAACCATAATTTCCCACATGCTCTAAAATTCTACCCGAAATTAGTAGACATGATCGTCCTTAATATTAGTAATTGGTTTCTAACATATTTGCAACAATTTAGAACAGCTACAAGGCTTGGTGTGATGGGAGTGTCTGTGGTGGTCAGGAGTGCAGGGGAAGATTCATAAGAAATATCCAAAGTAGAATGCATTCATAGGATTTTTTATTTAGTATGTTTTCATAATACACTCTCCGAATACTATTTAAACTTGGAAGAAAAAAAGATGTGACTATATCTAACTGTAATTTACCAAAATAAGACTTCATAAGGAAAGAGTATACCTGAAATCAAGACGAAATATTTTTCCTAGTTCGACCTTTGTTTTTTTCTTTTTTAGTGCCTTGAAAAGCTATAAGGAAGCAATAGAATCATTCAACTATACGATAACCCCATCTATACCACAAAAAGACATAGTTCCCACAATTTACCTTCAGTATAGAGTCTTCCTTCCACTCAAAAGAAGCCTACCATCAACAGACCAACTATAGGGCAAACATGAAACAAAATGATTGACTATGTAAAGAAAAAAAAAGGAAAAAAAGAAGGGATTGTCTTAAACAAGAATAATAGAATCGATTCAAACCTTATCTGATGGACAGGCTCGACATGGCCACAAAAAACAACAACAAATTAATGGCATTAGCATTGAGAAGTAGCATCAATTCATTTTTCTTTCAATCCTCAAAGTCAGCTGCCATTATGTCTTCTCATTGTATGAACATAAATGCTTTGGACTTTAATGATCAAAATCTTGCATATCTGAAATTATATTCTTTCTTCTGAGTTTTTAGGTTGCTAAAGGATGGAGTTTAATTTCTGATCAATATGTGTACATATAAATGCCCTTATCTGCATTACTAAATTTTAATGTTTTGAAGTTTGTGTCCTATTCCAATTCGATTACTCTAATTGATTTATCAAGTAACGTTCTAAAGCTTCCTCATCTTCTCTGACAGCATGCATCCAGGAAGACATCTGTACATGGAGAATGGAGATTTAGGATTATAGGCTTTTCCTCAGTACTAGAAGAAGAAGAGCTTCCACAAAAGCAATTAGCATTGCCACAAAAGCAATAATTATGTTTGTTGTACTGTTAAGATAAATTGAATTCAAAAAACCTTCATTTGTCAATGTTGCGCATTTGATGAGGTCTATTACTATTAGACGATGCTTAATTTGAATATTTTAATGGACTATTGATGTTGACATTCTCTTGTCCCAAATTTGGTTTGTTTTTCTATTTTCTTTTGGCTATACTAAAGATTTAATGGATTATGATGTTGATCTTCTCTTGTCCCGTATTTGATTAATCTCTTGCTTTGCGTTTTAACTATTGATAATATTTTTTGTAATTATTCTTAGGGTCACATATGTCAATTGGTATACACATTTGTTTCCTATTATATTTTTATTGTCATTTCTTTTCTATCTATTTCTAGAAGTATTCACTTATATATCTTTCTGAAATTGTAATTGATTTTAGTTTTTTGTGCATATAGTCATCTTTTTAGGAAATTAACATTGTAGTTGGATAAGCTAGCATGAAGGAGTATGTTGAAGACCAAAGCACAATTAGGTTGCATGTAAAGAAAAAATGGACTATGTTAAGGGACTAAACATTAAAGTTGTGACTTTTTTTTTTGTTATTTTAATATATTTTAGCTTTTTTGTGTTTCTTATTTATGAAATAGAAGTTCCCTATTTGTGATTAAATATTGCAATTTGGGAAATGTATTACCAGGTGAAAATTAGGTGCAACAACTAATTTCATTGGTACATAATTTTTTTTCTTATGTGTATGCATTATTTCAATAGCAAGTGAAAAATTAGGTGCAACAATTATTAAATTAAAACTAAATTTAAAATTAAAAAATTATCTTCCTTGATGCTTTTACTAAGTTTCAAGGAATGAGAGTAACCACATGTAGTGTGAACAACTAACAATGACACTTTTTTAGTGTCAAGGATCTCTTCAATGGCGCTCTAGAAGTGTCCTTATAGTTCGATATTTGAAACTGCTAAATAATGACACTTATAGAAAGTGTCAAGGTTTCTTCTACTCAACAATGGCGCTTATAAAAGTGTCAATGTAGTTTGATATAACTAATGATGACACTTTTTTTAAGCGTAAAGGTTCTCTTCAATGGCGCTTTCTAGAAGTGTCATTGTAGGCAAATACTTATTATGACAGGCTACTAGATGACGCTTTGGGGAAGTGCCATTGAATGCATTTCTTGACACTTAAAAAGTGTCATGGTTAACATTTTTCTTATAGTATACTAAAAAAGCCTCAATGTTTCCCAGAGATTTGGTAATTGAATTGGTCCTCAAGACTTGGTTCTTTCCACAAAATAGGTTTTGATCCATGCTAAGTAGGTGTTTCATTCAAAATTAATGGGCTTTAAATTTTCTCGTGGATTCTGAATAATTCATAACAACTCATCTATGGAATTCTTGCATGTTTTTAATTGTCTCCTCGTGTCTTTCCAACAGGTCTGCTTCCTCCCATGCTCTAAATTGTGGATCACGAGTTGCCAAAATTTGTGGTTTATACTAAATGAGGGTTGTTTAATGCACAAGACTAAGTGTAAATCCCTTATATACATCTATGTTGTTGTTGGTCTCCACCTTCCACATCAATTTCTGGGGGGTATATTACCTGCCATAATTAAATACCTCCATATTTATGATTGTGAAAAGCAAGTTCATTTGTTGGAAGTCAAGAAGATGTGCACTAATGCATTTTGAATATCAAGATAACAATAATCCCCAAGCCTCCAAAGTTCTCTAAGACTACTTTGCATGTGATGCGACTCATGGTAGCTTAGCTTTAAAGGCGTATCAACAAAATTATACCTTAAATACTATTACTAAAGTAGCCAAGCTACTATAGCATAGTGGTTCTAGGATCGTTCACTAGGAAGGGTTTTCGCAAACACAAGTGATATTCAAATTAGGAAAATAGGTGATTTTCTTATGGATGTTAGCTTTAAAAGAAAATGAAAATGTTTTAAAGAGATTTAAACTAATTTAAGCTAACATTAAAGACTAAAATGAAAGGGTGTAAAAACAAGTTTCTCAAAGATAGGATAGCTATGCTCTGGCTCTTATGCAAATTGGAAATCTCAGGATAGGCTCCTCGCGTTAGGGTTGCAACTATGTGATGCTTGCTTCCCGAACCGGTATGGATTTAGCAAATCAGTTTTAATCCTTTAAAATGGCAAAACAGATGGTAGTGAATTTCATCAATGGTTATTCACCTTAGACTTCCTTTGAATGGCTCGTAAGAGATAACTAATGGTCTAAAGCCAAAAGCTTACCAAATATTGGCAACTCAAAGTCATTCCAGGTGATAAACTCACCTTTCAATGACCATTGAAATTGGTTCTAATGGATTAATGCAAAACTTGGAATTAAAAACCTCACCTTCCAATAGCTCGTAGGAGATAACTAATGGATAGAAATCCAAAAGCTTATCAAGTATTGGCCGTTGGAAGTTGTCCAAAGGAAATAAAAATCAAACTTTGCATTAATGAACCATTAATGAAAAACGACTACCTTACCTTCCAGGTGCGAGAAATTTCCATGGGATTGCATCCAAGCCATCACATAACATCCATACTTTGAGAAACTTAAAGGTTTTAGCCTCTCATCCTTAGGGATTTCATCCTCCAAGGATGTTTGGCTACTAAGAAAATGAGAAAGAAAAGAGAAAAGAAACGTATGAAAAAAAATGCTCTTATAACTTATAAAGTTACAGGTTACAAGATTTTTTTGTCTGAGGCTCTTCACCTCTATTTAAAGACAATAACAAGCTAAATTACAAGATAAAGCCTTATGTCGGCTGAATACAAGGTTACAAAAGGAATTTACACGAGGAAATATCAAGCTAAAAATATCTGGGAAGTCGGTGGTGCGTGCGTGGAGAAACAGAGGAAATTTTGCATTTTCACAAGGTGCCTAAATCCTCCTTGTGAAATTTCGCAAGGTGGTTTCTTCATGGTGCGAAATGGCAAAATTTCGCACCATGAGGAAAATCCCCTTGCAAAATTTCGCAAGGAGAAATTCACCTTGCGAAATTTTCGTAAGGTTTGATGCAGTTGTCTTCCGAAGGCCATATCTTCCTCATTTCAGCTCCAAATTGTACACAGTTTGAAGCGTTGGATTCTTGACTTCCTGAGCTTTGAAATGGTATATAGTATGTAGAAAATGGACTTCGGGAAGTGCCCCAAAAGTGCAAAAGAAGACTGCAGCTGCTGTCCTCTGTTCTCTTCACTCTGTTCTCCTCTTCGCTTCTCTTTGCTTGTGCTCGTGTTTCCACTTGAAATTCAAGCCTGTAATCTTCCAAAATCCTTCCTTTAACTTGTCCAAGTAGCTCCTCCATCATTTGGCATGCTTGAATTGATTCATAAGCTGATAAAAACATGTAAACTTGCCACAAAATGGTTAAAACCAATTACTAAGGACCTTAATGAATTAATTGGGTTAAATGAATATGATTACTACACAAAGGTGCTTAAAACCATTATAATTAGGTCTAGAAAATAGCACTTTTTGGTAGTAATCAGCATGACTCGAGGGAATTCAAATCTGCCTACCTCCCTTACCAATAGTTACCTCACTTAAGTTCTGTACAAACCTCTCGCATCTCAAAATAAGCCCCAAAGATGATATCAATAATGGATAGACGCCTTCTCAAGTGCTAAAGTAACAAAAGCCCTCTCTGACGAGATAACCTTCTCAAGGTAAGGATCTCTAAACCAGTGTATGTGGGGTAGATAGTGGGAATGATGTGACTATCCTCCATGTAATGAATTGCGGAGGATCACCACTCAGGGTGGAGAGAATATGAAACAAAATAAGCGGTAGATAGGATAAGGAAGAAGAGATGAAGAACACGACCAATAAGATACGATGGAATGCAGTAATGTGATGGTAGGAAAAATAATGAGAGAAAGATGCACCTATAGGTCCAAGACTCATGAGACTCCCAAACAATGCATGCATACACTAAAGGGCCCCTATCCCGACGTAAAAAGTGATCAAGGCAATAAGAAAGAAAGATTATAATGCACATGTGAGGCTCAATGGGCTAGCAACGGTCTAAATATCAAAAGTGAATAACAAGGTATATGGCTAACCAAAATGATGACCACCCATCCTGCGACCATGGTCTCAAACATAGTACCTTTTTAGCTGATCCACATTGGTCGGTTCTGAGAATCGATTTCCATCTAAATCCATCAACCATGCAACGCCCTCTAGGGTCAACTCCCAGATGAAATAAGGTCCGCTCCAATTGGGTTTGAACTTCCCTCTGGGATTTATAATCAATCCCCTGATGACCTTCAGAACCAAGTCACCTATCCGTAGTGGTCGAGGCTTGACCCGCTTCTTAAAAGCACTGTCCATCTTCCTCTGGTAGGCACGAACATGGTCTGCTGCCCTCAATCTCCTCTCATCTAGGAGATTGAGTTTATCAAATCGAGTCTTAGCCCAATCTGCCTCGAGAATCTGCTGCTCCAATGCTACCCTCAGTGAACCCATCTCAATTTGAATTGGTAACACTGCCTCTATACCGTATACCAAAGAGTAGGGTATGGCTCTTGTAGAAGTGCGAAAAGAAGTCTGATAAGCCCACAATGCAAATGGGAGTTTCTCTGACCAATCCCAAGAAGTCTCAAACATCCTCGGCAAGATCCTCTTAATATTCTTATTCATGGTCTCTACTGCCCCATTCGTTTGCGGCCTGTACGCAGACGACCTATGATGCCGGATGCCATATCGCTGCACTAAGGTGTCAACCTCTACTCTTAAATGTACCCCTTCATCCAAAATCAACTCGTGAGGGACTCCATAACGATAGATAATGTGTGATCTGATGAAACTAGCGACTTCAGATGATGTCAATCTCGCATACGAAGCAGCCTCCACCCACTTAGTAAAGTAATCGATGGCGACCAAGATGAACTCATGACCATTGGAAGACTTCGGCAAAATCTTCCCAATGATGTCGATACCCCATACTGAAAAAGGTCACGGTGACGTCAACGCATGTAACTCTGAAGGTGGCTCGTGAATAAGGTCCCCGTGTATCTAACACTCTAGACATCTCTGAACAAACTGGCAATAATCTATCTCCATGGTTAACCAGAAATAGCCAGTCCTCATGATCTTACGAGCCAACATATGTCCTCCCATATGTAGTCCGTAGACTCCCGCATGAACCTCTTTCATAATTCTATCGGCAAAGGTGCGGTCCAAGCATAATGTCTCACCATAAATCATGAATCGGACGTCCAACTGTCTCAATGCTCTCTTATCCTTGGCTGTGGTGGCCTCAGGATATACGCCAAGTCTCAAAAAGTGATATATGTTGTGATACCATGGCAAACCATCATCTAACTCTGTATCGTCGATCACACAAGAGTACGTAGGAACAGGTCTCGACTCGATCAAAAAAGGATGAACAGTGGCCTCAATAGGAATGTCAATCATGGAAGCTAGAGTAGCTAAGGCATCAGCAAACTAGTTCTATGCTCTAGGCAAATGTGTATATCTCAAATCATCAAATCTCCCAACCAATAGCTCTAAATATGCATGGTAAGGCCTAAGCTTCACATCTCTAGTCTTCCAATCACCATGAATTTGTCTCAATACCAGATTGGAGTCCCCAAACGCCTCCATCTGTTTAATCCCGAGCTCGAGAGTTGTCTCTAATCCCAAGATACAAGCCTCATACTTAACAATGTTGTTCGTGGCAGGATGTCGATCCGAGAATGCCAAACGAAAGATCTAGGAATGTGATTACCACGAGGGGATATCAACAAGATGCCTATCTCGTATCCAGAGTGGTTGGCTGCACCATCGAAGCACATGCACCAACCTGACAAACTAGTCACAACAGCCACATCCTCATCTGGGAAGTCATCATCAATGGTTCTACCATCGAAAACTGGTAATGAGGCTAAGTGATCTGCAACAATGCTCCCCCTGATGGACTTTTGAGTGACATAATGGATGTCAACCTCAATCAGAAGTACTGCCCATCTCATGAGACGACCGACCAAAGCGGGCCTATCAAACAAATATCTCAGAGGATCTAGACAGGGTATCAAGTGCATTGAATACTCGGTCATGTAATGTCTCAATCGACGAGTGGCTCAAACCAATGCCAAACAATAGCACTCAATCATGACATATCTCGTCTCCTAGTCTAGCATCCTCTTACTCAAATAAAAAAATGGTTTGCTCCTTGCCTGAATCATCGAGTTGAGCCAACATGCAACCCGAAGCCACGTCTGAGACTGACAAGTATAGGAGTAAAGGACGGCCTGGTGTAGGAGGCGCTAAGACTGAAGGTGACAACAAGTACTCTTTGATCCTCTCAATTGCCCGCTGACACTGATCATCCTAAACCGTAGGTTGACTCTTCCTCAAGAGTCAAAAAATGGGCTCACAGATGTCTGTCAATCTAGCAATGAATCTGCTGATGTACTGAAGTCTACCCAAGAAGCCTTTGACCTCTCTCTGTGTCCTCGGTGCAAGCATGTCAAGGATAGCTCTAATATTGTTCGAATCTACCTCTATGCCTCTCTTATTGACCATATATCCAAGGAGCTTCCCAGAAGTCACTCCAAAAGTGCACTTCTTGGGATTCAGCCTCAATCTGAATTGTCTGATCTTGTCCAAGAACCTCTTCAAAGCTGATAGGTGATATGATCTATATTGGGATTTTACTATCATGTCGTCTACATAAACCTCGACATTCCGATGCATCATGTCATGGAAGAGGGTGGTCACTGCTCTCTGATAGGTGGCTCCTGCGTTCTTCAATCTAAATGGCATGACTATATAGCAATAAGTACCCTACTCGGTAATGAAGGACGTTTTTTCCATGTCCTCTGAAGCCATCAGAATCTGATTGTACCTGGAAAATCCTTCCATAAAGGACAACATCGAATGGCCTGCTGTGCTGTCAACTAGCATGTTGATGTGTGGGAGAGGAAAATCATCCTTAGGACTGACCTTGTTGAGATCTCGGAAATCAACACAAACTCTCACTTTGCCGTCTTTCTTGGGAACAAGGACAACATTGGCCAACCACTTGGGGTACTCGACCATTGATAAAAATCCCACATTGAGTTGCTTCTAGATCTCCTATTTCACCTACAAGCTCCAATGAGGGTGCAATCATCTCAACTTCTACTTAACCGGTCTTGCATGGGGTAGGAGTGACAAACAATGCTAGACGATAGATGGATCAAGGCCTGACATGTCCTCATAGAACCATGCAAAAAGGTCCAAGTATGATCTGAGCAGTTGGATGAGGCTGTCCATCTCATCCGTAGATAAATCCGATCCAATCTTCAACTTCCTAGGCTGGTTTGCTGTACCAAAATCAACGATCTTTGTGTCTTCTATAGCAGGCGAAACTCTATGATCCATGGGGTCTGGATCAGAATCAGAAAATGAGTCATCATCTGAATCAGGCTGCGCAATCTCATCATCTATATCAAATATCTGTGATGTGGGTGAAGAGGGTGCAGATAAAGCAATATCACGAGAGATAGGCAAATAGTCGAAAATGCTCAAATCCATAAATGAAGAGTCATAAACATCGTCATGATGGGAGACAAATCTAAATAAAACATCAAAGGAAAGAGGTTGGTCCACAAAGTCGGACGCTCCCTTAACTAGGCCAACAGGGTCATCAAATAAACCATCAATAACTATAACATCCTCGGCAATCTCTAGAGTAGGGGCAGTCTAGATCTCCTCAACGATCTTGATGGCAGACACCCCAAAAAGATCAAATGGTGAAGCAAGCTCAAGCTGGGCTATCTCCTCGATCTGGCTCAAGCTCATCGCGAGCATCTCATCAACGTACTCGTCACGTGGCATAGTTCCATCCACTATGTCTCCGATCTCGGCAAATGTCCCGTGCTTATCGATCTCATCCGGGAAATAAAACGTCATTAGGCTCAGGTGATTTGGAAAGGGAGGGGCGGTCAACGCAGAAGTCGAAGTGCCAAGGGCTCCGTCACTCAATCGTAACTGCTGGATGAGGCGCTGAAGCTCGGCCTCTTGAGTAGTGCTGAGTCCCCCAATGATACCATCCAATGGTGTCTGTGGCTCCAATGCCCTTACGAAGTAACTTGTCAAGCTCAAGGTGTACGGGCAAAAAGGATAATCAAACAGCGTATGAGTCAGTAAAGCCTTCACCCTCTCCTTGTGCAATCGCACCATATATCGATAATTGACCTCAGTGGGAATGATTCCGAGTCCAAATGGTACATCGTGATTCGGGAAAGCCATGAACTCACTTGGCCCATGCTGGTGCCGCCCCAAACCCATGCCGGGAAGATAAGACATGCCCCTCATCATGTCGAGCACCACTATGCTACTGTGATGATCAAACGACATGGCCATAAAGTCTCGGTAGAAATCCTTTATCTCTAGGGTCTGCACTTCTTCAAATTTGAATTCGGTCAGAAGTAGGTCATCATCACTATGACTGATCTGAAGTACCGGCTCGACAGAAATGAACATATCTCTCACAGACGTTACCATGACAACTTGGTCGTCGTGAATGAACTTCACCTTCTGATAAAGGGAAGAAGGAATGGCCTCGGCTCTGTGGATCCAAGGTCAGCCCAAAAGCAGGTTAAAGGATGTAGAAATCCTCAAAAGCTGAAACAAAGTGACAAAAGTGGTCGGACCTATCAGCAGCTCAATCTCTAGAGTTCCCATAACCTTCCTCTGAGTACTGTCACATGCTCGAACGGTCTGAGTGGAGGAACCAAAATCAGATGGCGTGTAACCGAGAGCGATGGTCATGGCCAGATGACAAATGTTCAAGGCCGAGCCATTGTCCAAAAAGACTTATGGAACTCGACGGCCTGAACAACCAACAGATATATAGAGTGGACGTGCGTGGCTTGAGCCCTCCAGTTGCAAGTCGTCGTCCGAGAACACTATGCTTATGGCTCTACCGGCCATCATCATATGATCAACCCCTCCGAAGTGGTAGCAGTCTCGACTCTGATCTAGCTTAGAGCTCGAATCAATGCATCTCTATGAGTGCTGGAAGATGCTAACAAGCTCTAGATAGAAATGCGAGCCTGAGTGCTCTGTAACTACCTCAAAATCTCATCATCCTCTCTCTTGACCTCCTCTTGGGAAGACGTCCCCTTCAAGGGTCTAGCGACTGAGGGGGGCTGCTGTCATACCACTCTACCCCCGTGGATAATATACTGTACATTAGAAGTGTGAACATCATCAGCATATTGAGCCTGAACCTCATCGACATCTGGAATCAAAACAAAAGGCCTCTGGACACTGTAATGCGGGAAAGTCAGTGGCTCGACAGTGGCCGTCTGTACTGATGCCGCCTCGGGAACTAGTCTGAAAGGAACGGGCATCCGAGGTCCCAAAGTCACCTCGCTCATCTCATAAGTCTCATATGATACTATGGGCTTTGGCTCCGACTCATCCTAACTCAGCGTGTGGATGTCGTCATCAAACTCAACAAAATCGATGGAGTGCATGCTATCGATCGAAGGGGGAACCGCATGTGTAGTGTGAATTGGTAATGGGTTCGTGGTTACACTTGGCTAACCCAAGTGAACCAAACCCTGGTAGATCAGATCCTGGATGGCATGTCTAAGAGTGGTACAGCGATCGATCTCATGTCCAGGCCCTTAATGATATGCATAGTGCAGGTTCATCCTGAACTGAGGTGGAACAGGCTAAGGTGGCGGCCTAGGAGTGAGAGCAGTTAATAACCCGGCCTTTATAAGCTTTCGAAGAGTCTGGCTCAACGACATGCATAACTGTGAAAACTGCCTCTACGTCCTCAAAGCAAATGGAGCAGAGGTCTGTTGAGCTTTGGGCCTGGGATGGGAAGATGTAGGTCTCGTAGCGAACTGTGCCGTATAACAAGGTTGTCCTGTGGCCGAATATGAAACAGGAGGTCTCTTCGTGCCCTTGGTGGCATAGTAAGGCAAAGCTAGTGTCTGAGACATGTAAGTCTGATCATAAGTCGGACGAGGTGCCCGTGGCCTATATTGATGAGGCGCATAAGAAGGATGAGTCTTAGGAAGCTGTGGAACTGGCAGACGATGCCTATGAGGCCTCTGACTGGTAGAACCAATAGCACTCACATCAATTGATCTCTGCCCTCCGAATGGTTTCTTCCCCTTGACATCACTAAGAGAAGAGTCTGTCCACAAACCTCTGAAAATACCATCCTCAACATCATACAAAGCCAAAACCAGAGAATCGAAATCTGTGAATGGTACCTCGACTACATGCTTGGCAATCCTGGGTTGTAAACTCCTCAAAACCATCTGTATCTGATCCCTCTTTGAAGGCCTGTTAATGATCTCGGCAATCTTCCCACGCCAGCGGGAGATGAATGATGAAACAGACTCGTCTATTCTCTGTCTCAGAGCCTCGAGCTCTCTCCTCGATACATCTACGATAGTGTTAAATGAAAACTGTTGTAAAAACTCCTGGGCCAAGTTGTCCCATGTCTGACGTCTCGAGGACTCCAAAGAAGCAAACCATAGATGGGTCGCCCCACTCAGAGATAGTGGGAATAAAGTGATCGTCTGGGACTCGTCCAAACCATGGGCTCTTATCACCGTGCTATAGAGTCGGAGGTGGATGCGAGGACAACCAATGCCTGTGTATCTCTCTATGTCAGGCATCCTGAACTTAGCCTGCAAACTAGCCACTGGCATACCCTCAAGATCATCCTAAACAGCTGATCCATCAGACACTCTCAACTGTCTCATGCGCTGCTCAATACAGTCCATACGTGCATGAGCATCATCAATGACTGTGGTCTGAACGGCTGCAGGTCCCAACCTGAAAATAAATGATTAAATAAATAAATGTGAAAATTCGAATTTTGGAAATTAGAAATTAAATTTGGAAATTGGAATTTGGAAGAGTTAATTAAAGATGGAATTTTAAAAATAAATAAATAAGGTAATAATAATAACAAAAATAATGATGATTAAATAAATATATGTGGAAATTGGAATTCCGGAAATTGGAAATTAAATTTGGAAATCGAAAATTATAAGAATTATTTAAAGATAGAAATGAAAATTAAATTTGAAAGTAATTAAAGTTTAGGAAGTCAAAGTTTTTTTAAAAATTAAACTTAAAAATTGGAGTTTTGAAAAATTAAATTAAAATTAGGGTTTCAAAAATTTATTTGAAAATGAAAGTTTGGAAAATTACATTTAAAAATAATTAAAGTTCAGAAAGTTAAAGTTTTGAGAATTAAACTTAAAAAAAAAAAAAACTGGAATTTTGAGTAAATTAATTAAAAATTAGAATGGAAATAAGATTATTTAAAAAACAGGAATTTTGAAAATCATTTTAAAGAGAATTTGCAAAAAATAAAAAGTTGGCATGTGAGGATAAAGAACAATAAATAAAATAAATAAATAAATAAATAAAGGCACATGCTTGCATACTAAAGGTTTATGGTGTTGTTTTCCCAACAAAAAAATAAATTAAAAAGATTAATAATAATAATAATAATAATAATAATAATCATTTTTCTATGGTCATTTCTAAGTGCAAGTGGGGTCCAATAGCAATTCATGGTGGTCAACAAATTCAAAGAATAACATTTCTATTAGAGAACCAAAGAAAAGCCATGATATCTAATAAATGTGCTTCCAGTGGCAAGGTCCACTAAAAACCCCTTAGACCATTTCCTTTAATGTATTTTCCACCACACTAGCTTTTGCAGCCTACATTATGACATGTCCTCCAGCATCCTCGAGACTCATTTTATTTTTTTTGGTATTAAAGTCAAACAAATCATCACCTCACAGCCTTTCCATCATCTCATCAACGTCTTCATTAGTCTGCTTTTCCCCCAATTTCAGTCCAGCCTTTGCTCTCTTAAAGAATAAAATGAAATCATCGTCTGCAAGCTGCCCAATACACCATTGAATCCATGTAACACCATATCTCCCTACTTCTGGAGTGAAGTCTTGAAGTGGAACACAACAAAAGTTGGTTGCCTTGTGCATATCTAAAAACATAGGCTTTCCATACGAACCGCTCAGAGAAAAGTGTTTTAAGGAAAGCCTCATTGCTCTGAACACCCACATCATTCACATGGTAGTATCCACCTAACATACCATTCACCGATGCGTCCACACCTTCCCAATAGCCGACGCCTTTACGGTACTCGTCAGTCTTCTTATGAGAATCTACTCCATCTCCAATTTCAGCTCTCTACATCTCCTTCACGTTCTTGAATTCTCGGCCCTCATGATCTAGCCCACCATCCTCCATTTTTTAACTTAATTAAATGTCCAGTGGCCAATCTCTAACCTCATCTGTCGGTGATACACACAATGCTATGCACCCGAAAAACCCACAGAAAACAGAGGAGAATGGCAAGAAAACAGAGCATGAAGAAAAGAAACAAAAATGAACCTGTGAAAGCTACATTTCACATTTCGTTCTAAGGGACTTAGGTTGGTGGGAGGGAAGCAAGCAGATTGAAACAGGAAAAAAAAATGACAAACAAATCTCCAAATAAAGCCAAGTGAAATAGAGCTTCGTTGGGTTCAAATAATGCTAAAAAGAACAATGACTGAAACAATAACAAAGAGCATATTGAACAAGCAAAAAAAAAAAAAAAAAACGGCAAAACTCATGTGCAAACTATGTTAGTTGTAATCAAATGTGCACACCAAAACCTCAAATAGCAAAAGAAGAAGACAATAGGCATAGAAAATGAAGGTGAACAAGAAAATATCCAGCAAACTCACCTGAGGAGTCCTCTAAGCAACAAAACTTTTCTAAGCTTCACCCCGCTCCCCTTTTAGTACCCATTCCTCCATTTTTTTCTTTTTCTTTCCTGCTTTTATTCCCTCCCAACTGACTTCTTCTCCAAGGAAGAATACCCTTCAAAAAAAAAAAATAACCTTCTTCCCTATTTCTGTCTTCCCCCACAAGCCATCACCTGCTTCACTGTGCATCATTCCGCCAATGCGTCACCCTCCAAACCACCACCATGGCCAGCCATGCTTTTTAGCCACACGTCCATGCAGCTGGTTTTTTTCTCCAGAAAGAGGTCCCCCCCAAAGAGGAAGGAGTAGAGGAAACAGAGCACAATGAAAGGAAATGGTCTTAGCTCTCAATTTCTTGTATTCTTTTATTGAGGAGGGTTGTTTCATTTGAAGATGAAGAAAAGAGAAAACTCACTTATACTTTGTTGCAATGCAGGGTAGAGGAACTGGACCAACATAATACTGTGTAGCATATGTTGATCAGAATCTTGTAAATAAAGCTACTAGGATCCCAAAATATTGTTTCTTTCCTTTGTGGTGAGTAAGGGGGAGAGGTTTGGGGATTAATTAGTGATTTTGTTAAACTTATCTAATGCTAAATCTGTAAATACGTTTCAATTGTTCCACCAGTCAAACTGAAATCAAGTACTTGGCTTCCATGTTTAGAATTAGTTTCCTCCTCAATTGATTGGAAATGAACTGGTGTTCTACTGAAAAAGATCAAGGAGAGCACTTGTTCCCTTGTTCATATTATTACTTTCCATCATTGGATACTAACATGGACTCAATTTTTTGTGGGTACCTGAATGTAGAAACATGAAAGTTTTGTTGTTGACATTAAAAGTTTCAAAATGACATTTTTTTTTCAGGAAATGACACACAACTGTGACTGTGGCCATAGTCAACACAAGGGCATTGAACAATTTGACAACATGGCTGGTGGTAGATTAGGAACATCTCCTGCTATATTCATCTTAATCAACATGAACCTGATGCCTTATGTGAGATTTTGGCCATAGCATCTAGTTATTCTAAAGAAATGAAGAGGATTAGGTAGAGATAATTCTGAATCTCTTGCACTAGATCTACCTTGGAAGGTTAGCCATAAATCAGTTTGACAATTCCAGATGCTTGAGAAGAGGCTGGGTGGTCTTGAAAATCAAGAGGTGCAACAACTGTATAGTCTTTGCATACACTAAAACCTGTTTCTCCACAAGAATAGATAGAAGGCGATTAATCATGGCAGGTAATGCAACTCCAAGCAATAGAGTAAGAGTTGAAGAAAGAACATACATGTTTCTAAGAGAAGTGCTGCAGTTCTTGTCCATCTGAATACCAGCTATTCAAGTGCTGTAGTTTTTTTACCTTTATCCCTAAATTATAAAAGAAAATGACCAACTATTCAAGTTGTTTTTCTTCTGCTACCAATGGACCTAGTTGTTTGAGAGACATGAAGATGGATTAGGTATGGGTGACTCTGAAACACTCTGCTGCAATAATAAAAATGTTCTTAATTATGGCATGTAATGCAAATCCAGGCAACAGAGATGTTTCTAATACAAGTGTTGTAGTTCTTGTCCATCTAGTACATATGGACTGCAATTTTTAGCAACATGGTATCACTCCCTCTTTCAACACTAAAGAAAGTTAGCCAAGATGATGACATTTACGAAAGAATTCTGGGAATGTATTGATGACTTGAACCATTCCATTTAGAAACCTAAAAGAATTCCATAAATTTGTTGATGCCAAAGTCCCACAAAAATGAAGTGCGAGCCTTCTTGACATGGATGACAAACCTATCTCTTGGAAGTAGAATCTTGGCCTACTAATTAGTAGTTTGTTTAGTGCATTGTTGTATATTTTTGCCACCTGAATACCAACTATTCAAGTCCATAAGGTTCCAATACATTTTGTTCCTGTTCTTTGGTTGTTCTTCTTCTTATATTACCAGGAATAGGTTTTTGATCTTTACAATGTCTAAATCATGAAGGGGAATGAGTCTATGTTGCAGTCTGTTCTCTTGCCAGCCACTACTACAAAAATTATAAATAATAACGCTCAATTCCATGATGGTTTTTAAAAGTGTTAAGGAATTCAAGCAATAATGACGCTTGTTCAATAACGGCGTTTTTTGAATATTTAAGTTGGCGCTTGAAAATTTTCCATCAATATTGGCACTTTACACAATGATGTTTTAAAAATATGGCGTTTTTTTTAAGTGTCATTGTTGGACCGGATATTATGAACAACCTTAGTAGTGTTTTACATAAGGATGTTTTAAAAAAATGGCGTTTTTTCTAAGCGTCATTGTTAGGTTGGATATTATATAGTTATAACAAGAGTCATTATTTCCTATATTATATATATAAACCCATGTTTCCCTATTTCTCAAACATCCCAAACACCCTAAATACCTCGCCTCCTCTGAAAAACCTAACTTGTGTAAGAAAGCTAAACCCAAAACCATCCATAATCTGCTACCTTCAACCATCGAGAAACTCATCGGAGACCACCAACTATCAACGAACGACCTTCTTGGCTACTACCAACTGGCAGTCTTAGCAGCGATTGTTAGGAGTGCCCCAGAGACACCCAAAAAAATTTCACCTGCATTTGGGGTCATTGTATTGGGTAACTTTCGCATAAGGTAAAGAACAATAAATAAAAAGAAAAAGGATTTGGTTCATGTATTTCAAATCTTGAACTTAGTTTTGTCTATTACAGTTTCTGATATGTTACTCTGCTACTAGAATTTTTGTATTTCTATTGGAAAGATTGAGTTTTTGGTTTGTGTTCAGAGTGGTGCAAGAAAGCTCAATGGATGGAAATGAGAAAGAAGGGGAAATCTCGATTGTGAATATTGGAGGTGAGAGTGTCTTTGTTTTGTATCAGAATATTGGGGTTCCGTTGGTCTCTTCAAGATAAAAGTATTGTAGTGGTTTTGTATTTTTATAGGCCTGTTTTTGGTTATGGAGAGTGGATGACCCAGCTAGATCCGTAGAAATTTTGTTTTTCAAAAGTAAAATTTGAGGGTTTGAATATCTTGGGATTTTATTTGCATTTAATGTTTGTTTGGGTGTGTGCAGATTTGGCTTTGTTTTAGATTTTAAAACCCATTCAAGGCTTTGGTGAAATGGGATAATGAGGAGCATGCTCTCAGTTCCTGATTCGAAAGTGGAGTGCTTTGATGGAAAAGTGGTTGTTTTGTGAGTGACTCTTCTCTGCAAATTCATAGCATGATATTTAGTTTTCTCAGCTTAAAATTTTTTTGGGTCTTCTATTGTTTATTGATTTGGATGGTTAATGGTTAATTTATATTTGGATTTTAATAATAAAATCTAGCTATAATGGATGATAGAACAAACTAATCATTATTTTTTTATAACAAAACCAAAAAACATTATGTTTTAATAAAGAATATGTAGTATTCTTATATATTAAAAATTTAATAATATCTATGTAAATAAGTTCTTAAAATTTTTATTATTAAATATCATAATTAATTTCAACAGTGAATCATTAAATTGATTCCCCTCAAATTTTTATAATTTATAAAGGAAAAACAGTATAATCTCTCTAATAAATTAATAATGAATTAAGTAACTATTTTTCATTATTTTGTTTAGGCATTTGGATATAGTCATTAAAATGTTATATTTTTATTAGTTATTAAAATGAGATAATGAAAAATAATTTTATTTTCGATGTAATATTTTTTTAATATTTATCATTTTATTATATAGAAGACAATGGATCCTAATTATAAAAAAATCGACTTTGTTTGAACAATAGAATATTCAAACTTGATCTAGGTGCCTTAGTGCCATGACATTGCATAAAGTTGAAACATTCACATTATTGAAAACCTTAAATTTATGGTAAATTTTTTGTCTCAAAATATATATTTTAAGATATTAAATTTTAATTTATGGTTTGATTTAATAATTTAAAAAGTAATGACTTTCCATTTATGCAAATTTATTGAATTACTGTGAGTACATAATAAGATAAATAGTAAGGCAATTCTTTGAAGCAATGCTTTGACCCTGAGTAGGTTAAGTATTTTAGGATGCTCATAAATTCTTTCAATTTTTAACCTTGCTTTTCCTATAATATTAGACTTATCTTTACACTATTAAATTAGATATCACAGTACATTCAATAAGTATTTAATTATAGTAAAATTTTGGAGTACTAGTATTAAATTAAAGTTTTGTATGTGATCATATTTTCATTTTTTATACTTTATATATATATATTATATATATATATATATATATATTATCATATTCTTTATATCTTTATTATATTCTTCTTATAATATTTATACCTAATCAATAAACATATTCAAATAAAATTGGACCCCCTATATTAAAAAACTGAACCATTGTTGTGATATTGTGAAGACAAATAAAATTAACCTTCCCATCTTAGCATACTAGAAAAAAATCAGTGATAATTCGTGGGGTGTCATGGCCTTAGGAGTAATATATTATTGTTGGTATATGCTATCTAATTCCTTTTTATGACATCGGACTTCAAACATTTATTGACAATAAAAGGCTCTACAAATTGAATTTTGGAAAGTTTTTATTATTGACATGATAATTGTAAAGGACTAAGTACAGTGGAAAATATTATTTTTAAAATTTGACCATTACACTTTAATTATAGTTGACTATTACAAAATTTTCAAATTAATTTAACTCTTTGCAAATGGTTGAATTCTCCTCATACAAAACTTTTTATTCAGCCCATTTATTAATGGAACTCCCTTATAATTGTTACACTTTTTACACCTTTATATTGATAGGTTGAGAAATGAGAATTCTACATCCTTATTTATCCATAAATTAAATTTATTTGTTTTAAGCCTATTGAAACAGATGCATTTGTGGTTAACCAAAGACACACTAATAGTTAATTAGTTATTTTATTTTAAACTTCAAAGAATGGTTAACTATTGTTTTGGTTTATTTGTTCATAGTAAACAAATATACATAATACAATGGCTCCTCCATATTATAAGTGGATCATTCTATATTTAGATACTTCAATATTCTAAGATAAGTTTTAGAATTTTCTAACTCTTTTTTTAAGTGTATATAACAGTAAAAACAACAATTGAAAACAAAAAAACAAATATATATTATATTACATTAGTTTTTTGTTTATATTCCCCCTAGTAGAGTACTTTTATTGATAAAGCAAAAGGCTATAGAGGTGGGGTTCTTTGGAGGGCCTTGGTTGCTTTTATTGTAGGAAAAGTCATTGTGAGTGTTTTGCCTAGGAAAGAAAGAAATAAACATAAGAGTAGGGTGTAGTGGGGTCTCTCTCTTATTTTATTTTAGAGTTGTAAAATAGTTAATGGAAGAGTATCATTGGTTTCTAGGTTTTAGCAAAAAAAGTGGAAGGTTTTGGTAGGCAAAAAATAGGTGCTCGATTGATTTTATTTATTTATTATTTGTTTTTTTTTTTGGAAGGATTATGATGAAGGCTTTGGAGATTTTTATATTATGATATTTAAACATGATTTTCTTAATTTTGTTGATACTAGATTCTTTGAAAGTAACCACATAAATTCATTTATTTTATTCTTTTTTTTTTTGGAAGCTATAGGAATAATCAATAATGGAAATGGCTTAAGTTTAATTTTTATTCATTCATTTTAGTTTTCTTATTTTAACATGTATTATTAGTATTTGCAATCTATCATGCTTTGTGAAATAAATTGTAGTAATAAAATTATTTTTATTGTTTTTTTTGTATTCACTATGTTTGAGATCTTGTTTCTATGTATTCATTAAATGTTCTAAAATAATTAAAGTACTCTAATAATAAATTGTAGTGTACCTAGATTATATATTCACTCAAATAACTAATAAATATGATTAAGATATAGAGAACCCTGCCCAACTACACATAAAATAAATTATAATTAAATTAAATTATTTTTAACATATAATAAAACAAAAATGTAAGGTTATAGTTTATAAAAATAAAATAATTATACTAGATGTCTAGTATCATTAATTAGTTTAGAACTTCTTGTACTTGATAATTTGTTTAATATGTAAAGTTTTGTTTAGATAATATAATATACTCTTCCTTATCAATTAGCATATATATATATGGTTATAGTTTTATATTTATTTTAAAACCACAAAAAAAATGGAAAAAGAAACATGTAGGAAATGCTTCAAAAGAAGAGGGAACATAGGAAAATGATAAATCATCAAAAATACTTCTTACTTGCTCTTTAAGTGCCCTTTTGGCCTTCTTAAATTTAGGAAATATTATACCTCTTTATTTGGTAAGTTGGAAGTTGACTTTTTATACTCGTAAGAACCTGACCTTATTAAAAACAGTTTTGAAATTTCCATTTTTACATCATTTTTATAAATTTGAAATTAAAGCTTAAAACCTTGAGAACGATTGGTTGGTTCTAGGCTGCAATAGGAATTTACAACATCTATTTGGTGTTTGGTTTATGGAATAGTAGAAATTTTATTTCTTGAGAAATTTATGCTAGCCAATAAATATGTTTCTTGTCAATTAACTACGAACTCAATCTCTAGGGCATAAACCTTTCCCACTCTAATAATTCAAGTATATGTTTTATCTTATCTTCATTTATTATTCCATGGTTAAATTACATTTTCATTGATGTCAATATTGTATTATTTAAGGTAGAAGACAATGTATGCAAGAAGTTGATTTTCCTTATTGTTCGAGAACAAACCATTAAATAGGAAGTTTAGGGTGGTGAGCAAACTTGAATAGCCTAAATTAATTTTTACGAAGGTTATAGTTTCAATTATATTTATTGGTTGTTGCATGTATGATTTAAAGGTTTTCTATTTTCTTATATGTGTTTACAGGTTGCAAAGGAAATTAGTTTGCCAATTAAAAGAAGAGAGAACATTACAATAAAGGAGATGGGGTTGATAAAAAACCATGAAGATTACATCAATAAACACATTAGAGGAGTTGACCTAAGTTTTTGTACATTAAAGTTTATCTTAATAGTCTTTGCACCGTAGTTTGTTCTTTTGTTGAAGGAATTAAAATTCTTGTTGAAATATTTTGATATAATTAACAAATTTATATGTAATTATTGTATATAACTAGTTGCATTAATTGTTCAAACTAGCTAGGTAATTTCATATTTATATTTGGAGATATTTTAATTAGTAAAATCCAATTTAATTTTATGATTTATAATTAATTTTTCTTTTATTTTATTATATAAGGAATTCATTATTTTAATAACAAGAATGAAATATTATTTTCTATAGAATATGTTCAAAGATGACACTTTCATAAGTGTCAAGATTGGTAATTTGTAAAAATTATTTCAATGGAAAATGATCAAAGATGACGCTTCTATTAAGTGTCATTATTAAACTTATTGAAAGATGACACTTCTTCAAGCATCATTGAAAATACTAATCAAAGATGTCGCTTCCTAAAAGTGTCATTGTTGACTAAAACATATAATGACAGGTTAGGAGATGACGCTTTAGAAAAGTGTCATCTTACACCTTTATTGACACTTAAAAAGCGTCATTGATTCTCTCTTTTCTTGTAGTGACCATAACAAGATTTCTTGTAAGACTATGAAACTGCAATGACTAATTAATTGGTTTCCAATATTCTTCAAGCATATGCAAGAGAACCAGCCTGAGGGTAGGAGGGCTAACAAACCTTTGTTTTTGGTTGGCAAAATCTCATTAACTGGCTTCCTAAAAAACAGATTAAAAACAAGTAAATGCTTATTAGACGTTAAATTCCAAATCCAAATGAGGAAGATGTGTAGGCCTATAAGAGTGCTTACAGATCACCCTTTAATGATATGTAAATTGTCTTTCTTTCAATTTTGCAAGGGTTTATACTTTGTGAATCAGGATATGTTGCCAAGAAAAATGCCTCCCTTCCTTGGAAAAAAAAAAATATCACCTGATATTTTTATTTTTATTATATATATATATATATGTTTGTGCCAAAAATATAAAAGTAAAATATAAAGGTTTGTTTGACTACTGTTTTCTATAACAGTTTTCTATTCTTTAGAATAAACACGTTTCATAATAAAAAAATTATTTTTATTTTCTACTCTTAAAAATAAAAAATATGATATTTTCATAAAATATCTTTTAGTTATTTTTTAAGAATTGTTTTAAAAAATAATTATACAAACATATATAATGATTAAAAATAAAATACTTGATACATAAATTGTTTTTAAACATATTTAAAAATATTAAAAACATGTTAAAAATATTTCAGATTTTCAAACAAACTTTTATTTTTCAAAATATCGAAAAACATTTTTAAAAAATTATTCTTAAAAACTGTTTTTCAGAACTATCTTTGAAAATAGTTACCTAACAAAACCTAACTAATAATCAAAATAAGTTTCTTTGAAATTACTAGCATCTAAATCTTCCTAAAATTGTGAACTTATAATTTAGAATTAGCAAATTTGCTTGGGTTGATTAGACTTGAATTTTCTTATATTCGTAGTCATATGAAACCGGAATTTTATGTATATCATTCTTACTTCTAAATAATTTGAATAACTAAAAAATTCAAGTATGATGGAAAAATCTATTTTTTGGGTTTAAACAACCAAATTGCCTATTCAATCTCCCTCTAGATAATTTTACAAATGAAAAACATCATACCTTCAAAATGATAGTTCAAAAACTCAGGATTTATCTCTTTTAGCAATGATCAAGGGAAAATTGGAATTCCACCTTTGGCTTAGGAATATTAATAAGGAGCAACCGAAGCATAGAAAGAAAAAAAGTATTAAAGAAAATATTTTTTTTTTCATATTTGATTTTACTATAAAAAAAAATGTGAAAATATAATTAAAAGTATTAAGATCAAATTTTGTAAAGAACATATGGTCATGTCCCCTACAAACTCTCATTAGAAAGAGTCTATACAAAATTGTTGTCAAATTGGTGTTGATGCTCTATTCTAATTACTTGAATTCCCATGCAAATTAGTTTTTGAATTTGTGTTGGATTTTATATCACAAGCTTGGAGGTTTGAGTATTTTTACAAACATAAAACTCAACTTTGTTTATTGGAAATTATTCAAAAAAGAGTTTGAAGTCATGTCTTTTTCCAATAGATGCCTTACTATAATGTTGATTGGTATTCTTCCTAAGCAATCTCCTTCTATCACCTATCAGCCCTATCCTAGCCACTAATTTATTTCATAACAATAATGGTATTTTCGGTACACTAATAATTTGTGATTTGTTTGAATTACATGTTAAATTTATATATTCTCCATTATCACCATACTCACATACAGGAAATATGTATATATACGAATTCATTCAAACATGCCTTTTGCTTTTGATTTTGGAACATACCCGAGTCCATTTTTCACTTTTGATGAAGATGTATGGATTTTCTAAGACTGTGGAGGGCACCATCTTTCCTCTAAATTCTCTCTAACGATGGGAGTGGGAGAGAACAAGTTCCTTTTGTTTCAAAACATTGTCATTATTCAAGGTATAGACACTGACACTTGGATTTATACCCTCCTGCCTTAGGGACCATACCCTTTGGCTATTGGGCCTCACGAGTCTTAGGCCCATCATCTAAGGCCCGTGACGGCGTTGGGTCTACACATAGGTGGCCATACTCTTGATCAATAGAAATCGTATATATATGGATAGCTAAATCCTAAACAATGGTTAATATAATGTAGGTCCATATTTATTCTATCAATCTCTCACTTGGACCACATATATTACAAAACAATGTTCATGATAGTACTTTATTGAGCTCATCTTTGCTATCCTATTCAAATATCCTTAAACAATCCGGTCTACTAATTATGCTAACATAGTATCAAAGTGGCCTTCGTTAATCATAATTATAACTGACCCATAACAAAATTAGCAACATGGATCAAGTATGGATGTGTAGCATGGAAATTACATAGAATGTGATCTCTAATATGTTTATTTCCAATTGGTCCCACTTTATGATTAAAAAAAAGAAGTCCAATTCCACTTTCAACACTTGATGCTAAACTGCTTCTGAAAGTCATCATTTCAATTCAGAGTATTCAAACACAATAGTATTTTAAAATCAAGGTCTGTACAAATAACACAACATAATATCACATCAAGAAAATAAACACAAAATCTAAATACAAACTCCCACTATACTGGCACATCATCAATGTGTACAACACCCATATGTGTGACGTGCTCATGATATACTTTGGGTGGCAAACCCTTAGTGAGCGGATCTGCAATCATGGAGTTTGTGCTTATGTGTTCAATCAATACTTGCAGACTCTGAACTCTTTCTTTCACAACCAAGAACTTGATGTCAATGTGTTTGGACTTTGACGAACTTCGGTTGTTCTTAGAATACAATTCTGCAGCTTTATTATCACAATTGATTCTTAATGGTTTATCGATCCCATCAACAATTCGCAATTAAGTGATAGAATTCCGCAGCCATATCCCATGGTTTGATGCCTCGTAGCAAGCTATGAATTCTGCCTCCATGGTGTAAGAAGCAATAAGTGTTTTTTTAACACTTTTCCATGAAACTGCTTCTCCAGCCAACATGAAGATGTAGCCTGAAGTAGATCTCCTGTTGTAAAGACATCCCGCGAAATCGGAGTCCGAATATCCCACGATCTCTAAATGACTGGATCTACGATATGTAAGCATGTAATCTTTAGTTCTTTGTAAATACCGCATAACCCATTTTGCCTTTTTCCAGTGATCCATACCTGGGTTACTCAAATATCTGCCTAACATTCCAACACTATATGCAATATCCGGACGCGTACAAACTTGTGCATACATGAGACTTCCTACTGCCAAGGCATAGGGAAACCTCTCCATATCCTTCTTCTCGAGTTCATTTTTCGGGCATTGGTGCAAACTAAATTTATCGCCTTTTGCCACAGGCGTGCCTTCTGGTGTACAATTGCTCATGCCAAATCTACTCAACACTTTATCAATGTAGGAATTTTGTGATAGCCCAAGTATACCTCTTGAATGATCCCTATAGATCTGTATACCCAGCATAAAAGAGGCATCACCAAGATCCTTCATGTCAAATTTACTAGATAGAAATCACTTGGTTTCATGCAAAAGTCCCACATCACTACTTGCAAGTAGAATATAATCAACATATAACACCAAGATAATGAATTTGCTCCCACTGAACTTGAGGTATATGCATTGATCAACGGTGTTCTCCTTAAAACTAAATGAAGTAATCACCTTATCAAACTTTCGATACCATTGTTGGGATGCTTGCTTTAAACCACATATGGACCTTTTTAATCTGCATACAAGCTGCTTTGAATCATTATACTCAAAGTTCTCCGGTTGCACCATGTATATTGTCTCATCAATGTTGCCATTAAGAAATGCAGTTTTAACGTCCATTTGATGCAGCTCTAAATCATAATGAGCTACAAGTGCCATGATGATTCTAAAGGAGTCCTTTGACGAAACCGATGAAAAGGTCTCCTTATAATCAATGCCTTCCTTTTGAGTGAAACCTTTTGCAACTAGGCGTGCCTTATACCTAACAATGTTGCCTTTTAAATCCCGCTTGGTCTTAAAAATCCATTTACAACCAATCGGTTTTACACCTTCAGGCAACTCTACCAGGTCCCAAACACAATTGTCTTTCATTGATTTCATCTCGTCCGTCATGGCTTCTATCCACTTTTCAGAGTCAGAACTTTGTTTGACTTGACTAACTGAAATTGGATCGTCTTCCAGACCCATGTCAAACTCATGTTCTTGGAGATATACAACATAATCATCTGAAATTGTACTTCTCCTTTCTCTAGTGGATCTTCTCAGTGGCACTTGTAATTGTAGTTCTTGAGGTTTTTGAGTTACTTCTTCATGAACTTGAAGCGGTTCCATAACAGTAGGAGGAATCTCAGGTGTGTCTTCAATCTCTGTTATTGGCTATACACTCTGGATAGTGTCATCAAACATAATATGACCATGTCTACTTGTAATAATAGGAATACTAACATATTCCTCTCTTTAAAGACCACCTTTCTTAATGGTTCTCTCTCACTTAACTCAACATCCTCAATGAACTTAGCATTGCCTGTTTCAAATAAGGATCTTGTTGAGGGGTCATAAAACTTGAAACCTCTCGACCTTTCAGAATACCCTACAAAGTAGCAACTCACTGTTCTGGAGTCTAATTTCTTTTCATTTGGCTTATAAGGCCTACCCTCAGCTGGACAACCCCAGACATGCAAGTGCCTAATACTAGGTTTCTTGCTAGTCCATAACTCATATGGGGTTTTGGCTACTGCTTTGCTTGGGACTCTATTCAAAATGTAAACTGTAGTTTTGATGGCTTCGCCCCAAAGTGATTCCAGTAAGGTGGAATGACTTATCATACTTCTTACCATATCCTTAAGAGTATGGTTTCGCCTCTCTGCTGCACCATTTTGGCTCGGAGTCCCCAACATGGTGTACTAAGGAATGACACCACACTCCATCAAATATTTGGCAAATGGCCCTGAACGTTGTTCACCGGATCTATCATATCTACCATAATATTCACCTCCATGGTCATATTTGACAACCTTTATTTTCTGGCTTAGTTGGTTCTCAACTTCAGCTTTGAAATTCTTGAACACATCCAATGACTGAGACTTTTCATGAATCAAATAAAGATAGCCATAGCGCGAGTAATCGTCAATGAAAGTGATAAAATATTGTTGTCCATTCCAAGAAAGGGTAGGAAATGGACCACAAATGTCCGTATGTATCAATTCCAAAACATCATTGCACCTATTGGCATCATTTTTCCTCATATTTGTTTGTTTACCCTTAATGCACTCTATACATACTTGAAAGTCTGAGAAATCAAGTGTATCAAGAATTCCTTCTAACACAAGCCTTTCAATACGTTGATTTGAAATATGACCCAAACGCCTGTGCCATAACATTGATGAATTCTCATTTATTAATTTTCACTTAATGCCATAATTACTTGAATGCAAGGTTTCATTTCCATTAGTGGCCTTTATGTTCAATTTGTATAATTTGTCTGTTAGACTACCTGAACCAATAACATTTGATTTAGATAAAGACTAACCATTCCATTTCTAAATGAACAACAATATCCAAATTTGTCCAGACATGAAACATAAATTAAATTCCTTCTAAATGACGGTACTACAAAAGTCTTTTCCAAATCCAAAGTACATCCAGAGTCTAACTATAATCTAAAAAGACCAATAGCCTTCACTGCAGCCTTGTTTCTATTTCCCACATAGATGTATCTTTCACCATCAGTTGGCATTCAGCTCCTTAGGCAACCTTGCATAGTGACACTTATGTGAGTAGTTGCACCCGTATCTATCCACCAAGTGTCAATAGGCACTAAAGCTAAATTAATTTTTGAACAAACAACGTTGAAAAGTGTACTTTTCTTTTCACACCAAGTAGCGTATTTGGTACATGTCTTCTTCATATGACCAGCCTTTTTGCAAAAGAAACAAGTGATCTCCTTATCTTGTTTCTTCTGCTTTGATATCCCAGAAACTGCAATTTGTTTTCTTTTATTATCCCTCTTTCTTTTCTTGCTGGTACCAAATCCCTGAGATGTGGAAGCCAAGTGCACACTTTCTATCTTCTCTTGTTTCAATCTCTCTTCCTCTTGTACACATTGAGCAATAAGCTCATTCAAAGTCCATTTTTCCTTTTGTGTATTGTAACTGATTTTGAATGGACTGAATTGTGTAGGCAGAGAGATCAAGACCAAGTGCACGAGTATGTCTTCCAACAACTCTAACTTTAGTGCCTTGAGTCTAGTCACAAGATTAGACATTTCCATAATGTACTCCCTTATATTCTCTTTCCCTTTATACCGCATGGAGACAAGCTTACTAAGAATAGTGTTTCTCTCAATCTTTTTGTTTGCAGCGAATTGGTTTGCTATCTGGTCCAAGAATGCCTTGGCTCGGGTTTCCTCAGGTGTTGTACCCTTTATAGCTTCTGGAATTAAGTGCTTCATTATCATTAGACTCATGCGATTGGATCGCTCCCATTTTTCCATAATAGACCTTTGCTCAGCAGTGCTAGCACTAGTAAGATCTGGAGGGCGATCCTCTCTTAATACATAGTCTAAATCCATGCACCCAAGCACAATTATAACGTGCTCCTTCCATTTCTTGAAGTTTGTGTCATTAAGCACAGGAATGTTATTAACATTTGCAGATATAGAAGATGTTGAATTCATAATAATAAAGCTCACAATCAGTCATATAATCATCATATATACATGAATAAATAAACATCATATAAGATACCTAGCACAAACATTAATATTCAGTCTTTGGACAAAAAAATATTAACTTGTAATTGACATCCTTATACAAAATTAATTCATAAATATTGACAATAAAATCGAAACAATATGTCTGTCTTTGGATTGACATACAATATACAAGATAAACTTTATATGTCACATATTTATGACTACTTTATTTATTATCATATTAAAATAATCTTCCTTTGAGCCGATTATGTTAAATAATAATAAAAATAACATGTTTAAATATTATAAAATAAATAAATTATATATTATATGTTACTTTGGCAACAAATATATATAATTCATTTATTTTAAAACATTAAACATAAATACAACAAGAAATCATTCAATCAAAATTATTTATTTATTTATTTATGCATAATCTCATGTATATATATAACAATTGAAGCATAAAACATATATAAAAGCTTTTGTCTAATGGTTTAGGCATGGGCTTGATTTTAAGGCAACAACCAATGGTCATGGGTTCAAGCCAACCCACCCCCTTGGTTATTTTATTTTACTAACTGGTCTAAAAAAGCATCATAGTCAAATGGGTGGGCCTGGATTGAACCTAGGCCAGGGTTCGAATCCCCAAATTGCAAAGTAAATAATGATGCAGGGGCGTGCAATTTAGATGAAATATTACCCATATTGTATTATCATTATTCATATTGATCACTTTACATGTAGCACAAACATAAAATTTTCCCATAGCACAAATAGCATTAGATTTCTTTATTTTCCATTATCACCCAAGACACAAAAACAGGATATATGTATATCAAGCATTCAAAACATTCCTTTGATCTTTGATCTCTGGATAGGGTACTAACCTAAATCCATTTTTGATTTTGTTATTTTTATTGGCCCAGATTTTGTATTGTTTCCCCTGGATCTTTCGTTTTTTTTGTTTTTAAAGATTGTTTTTGGTGAAAATGGAACCGGAACCTCGCTCTGATACCAATTGTTAAATTTATATATTCTCCATTATCACCATACTCACATACAGGAAATATGTATATATACGAATTCATTCAAACATGCCTTTTGCTTTTGATTTTGGAACATACCCGAGTCCATTTTTCACTTTTGATGAGGATGTATGGATCTTCTAAGACTGTGGAGGGTACCACCTTTCCTCTAAATTCTCTCTGACGATGGGAGCGGGAGAGAACAGGTTTTTTTTGTTTCAAAATGTTGTCATTATTCAAGGAACAGACATTGACACTTAGATTTATACCCTCCTGCCTTAGGGACCATACCCTTTGGCTATTGGGCCTCACGAGTCTTAGGCCCATCATCTAAGGCCCGTGACGGCGCTGGGCTCTACACATAGGTGGCTCATACTCTTGATCAAATAGAAATCGTATATATATGGATAGCTAAATCCTGAACAATGGTTAATATAATGTAGGTCCATATTTATTCTATCATGACAGCCAATAATTGGCTCATAAGCTGATGAGTTGGTTCTCCTTCAAGCTTTCTACAGTATACTTTAGGCACCTCCAGCGCAGTGAAGTGAATACCCAAGCTTTTTGGATTTCTCCTGGGACACCTGGAAGGCTGGCACATAAGGTTTGTCATCTGCACACCTGCCATGAGTGACAAACACATGTGGGTTCATCTCAAAACTCAATAAGAACAAAGAAATAGCTCAGCCAGTCTTTTGATTATAAATTAAGAATGGAGAAAAACTGTTATGTCAATCTTAAGAAGCTCAACCAATATTTTTTTTTTATAGACAACAAGAACATGCAGTAAAGAGTGCCAAAAGAGGAGGGGGCACACCCTACAAATACCGAGAGAAGCTCAACCAGTATCCATGAAAGGTTTAAATAGCACATCCCAGTGTCCTTGGATGATCGGAATATGCTTCCTTATACCCACTTTTGTGGCAACATGGCTAGTGGAATAATGGGGTTGATGCTCAAGGACACAAGCCTTTTGTTTCCTGTGTCTTTTAATTATTAATATGAAGCAATTTTCGGTTTTGGGTCTTACTGGAGTATATAAATTTTGTTCAACATATTTTACCACTTCCATCAACTGATTCCATTCTTGGACCCTCATAATCCACTTGGACTAATTCCCTTTTCCTAAGTGTGATTGAGTTTCACTTTATTCTAACACAAATAGGAAACTTGAACTGGGAAACCTATAGGTGATACAGATAAAAGCCCCAAAACCCAGCAAATCATAGGTGCAATGAGGTTCATAACAATAAAATTAGCAGGAAAGCACCATTAGTTTATGATGTAGTTGCAAGTCTAGCAGTAAATACCATGAGTCAGAAACTGACAAAGTTCGTCTCCTTCAAGCTTTCAACTGTATCCTTCAGACTCACCTCTAGAGGAGTGAAGTGAATGACTAAACTCTTTGCTTTCTCTTGGGATACCCGGGAGGATGGTGCATAAGGTTTGTCGTCTGCGCATCTACAACCAAACACATGTGGATCCCATCTAAGAATTTTTTGCATGATACCAAGGCATAAATATTTAAGGGGAAACAAGATGGCAGGTACTCTTCAATGTATCCAATGGAACAATAAGAAGTAATATCGTGTTGATCTCACTTGCTTCTAATGATGGCACTAACGAGCATTAGCAATAACAAATAGAAACTTACCTTTCAGGTAGAGGTAATCCAGGGTAGAGCTTGCGCAAAATCTTCAGTATCTCAGAATTGTGTAAATCCCTCTCTACTAAGCAGTATCTTCCACTAGCTTCTGGGATCTCATATGCTTGAATGTGTGCATTGGCAACATCTCTAACATCAGTATCTCAGTATCAACCCACCAGGATGATATATTCGGAAATGTTTGAGCTCCTGCAACAAACAAATTTCAAATGCTTGCATTTGAAGAATTCAGTATCTTGATATAAAGTCTGCAATGTGCTTGTGGATATTTTGATGTTTTGTCATTCATTTTCTTGGATATTGTCAAGTGATTAAACTAATCACATTGGTTATGCAGTTTAAACCCGTCCAAACAAGGAGTACTATTAGTTAGCACAAGAAGAAACAAAACATATACTTATATTCAAGTAGAGAAATAAGAAACAAAACTTAGAACACATTTTGCTGAAGAGTACCATTTATGAGGTTCAAAACTTGCTCTGCACTTAGATTAAGAGTGGGCTGTAAGAGAGGACCAATCACCCATCCTGGATTTATCGTGACCATGTCAATCCCATTCTCCTTTGAAAACTTCCAAGCGGCCTCCTCAGCTAAGGTCTTTGAAAGCACATACCATTGCTATCAAAAACTCAAATAATGACATTTTGTTAGAAATGGTTTCAGTATGCAGTGCAACAACTAATCAATACAAAAACTTGCCAACAAGTTCAAAGGCTTGTGCACACAAAGCACATGTTTGAATCAAATTTGAGATGACAGAGGAGTTGATGGATACCCTCTCATACTTCTAGTACTACTACCAGTGAAAAACCGGTAAAATATTTCATAAAACATGCAAAAAAAAGATGGTATGTGATAAGAAATAAACTCAGATGCAAACCTTTGATTCCTTGCATATAACTGGATCTGAAAACCAACTCTCATCAATTAGCACCTCAGGAGTCAGAGGTTCTCCAGTGAATAAAACTGAAGCCAAAGACGATGTTACAACCACTCTTTTGACAAACGGAACTTTTGAACAGGACCTTAGGACATTGATGGTTCCCTTCAATGCAGGGTCAATCAATTCTGCCTGAACACGAAAAAGAAAAGAGAAATAGAAGTTAGCTCAATGTAAGTATAGAAATGGAAGTGGTGTAGGTTGAACCTGGGGGTTAATGGCTTCCAATGCAACAGGGGATGCAGTATGAAAAACACCATCACATCCATCAACTACAGAATCAAAAGACCCTTCTTCCAATAAGTCTGCTTTGAATAAATGAAGCCTTTCCTGAGCTCCATCGAGTGAAAGCAAGTGCTGTGTCTTCTTTGGATCATCTGTGGCATATATACATATAAATGTAAGCACAACCTGCAGTGAGTTAAATGGAAGCATATATAAGTGAAAATGCCCTCGGAGGTTGAGATAGAGAACTGACTTGGGTCTCGAACGGTTGCTTTGACAGTGTAACGGTGTTGGAGCAGGAGCTTCACCAGCCATGAAGCTATAAACCCAGAAGCTCCGGTCACGGACACCACCTTTCCTTCTCCACTCATCTCCCTTGACGTCTTACGAAACCTTCAAATCTATGTTATCCACTCGTACACTTGGTGTATATAGAGATAAAATACAGAGAGTGACATGTACTATTCGAATGCGTGTGCGAATTAAAATGCAGGCGTATGAGAATGAGTCAGCGTTTGGACCTCCTTGGTCACTGTCAGCTTCCCTCATCCCCTTGCTTTTATCCTTGGTTTTCATTCCACAAAGATGTCCATTCTCCTTTGACTTTCCATTTTTTTGTTTTTTTGGATCATCTGCTTTTCACCATGCAAGGATGGAAATTATACTTGCACCCAGATTTTTTTTTAAAAAAAAAACCCCATAATTGTTGCATTTTTTAAAGAACACCCACATATGAACAAAAAAAAATGCCTTAAGGGTAAGGTTTGACTGATAATTTTGTTTCTAAGTTTGCGGTTTGAAAACTACTTCACTACCATCGAGTCTTATATCAACATCATTCAAGTTTAAGGCACAAAATTTGAAACTTAAGTAAACAGGTCGGAGTTTAGAATTAGAATAAATGAATGAAATTTGAAACTTAAGCATTTTTAGTATATTATTTTTGTTAGTGAGAATTATTTTTTATAAAACATATTTATATTCAGCAGTAATTAACAAAAATTTGGGGTTTCAATCTTATTGTCTCTGATCATTTCAGTACTCTAAGAAACAAAATGACCAGAGATTGTATCAAACCCAACAGATAGTAAAACTTCAGTAAGCATAATTTTCCCTTGTTTTGGAATGGTAGAGCAGCCAATCACAGAATGAAGGTAATGGGCCATGCCACCTCACTGCATACATTTCCAAAGACAGAGCTCACCGTGTCCTTACATAGTTTGTTAGCTATCAACCTCTGCATAAGTTAATGACAAGTGAAAATCTTCCTCAGTTACTTCCCAAACAAAAAATCTAGTTTGGAAGGGGCCTAAGGTCTACGAATCTCCTTGGTGCCCATTTAGGATAGTTGATAGCTTTTGTTGTTGAGCAGAAGCGGAAATAGAAGTTGCTGCTTTTTATATGCTGTTGGCTTTCTTTTGGAGAACTTGTAGCATGTCTTGGGGATTGCTTACCATGAACATGTTAGAAGATATATGACTCCCAACACACTTAACAATGAAGTTACCAAGAAGACACCATTTTTTGTTTATGATTCATTTGCATGGCTATACCACGTGTCAGAAACTGACAAAGTTCTTCTCCCTCAAGCTTTCCACAATGTCCTTCAGGCTCACCTCCAGAGGAGTGAAGTCGATGCCCAAACTTTTAGTTTTCTCCTGGGACACCATATAGGTTGGTTCATAAGGCTTGTCGTCTGCACATCTGCCACAAATGAAACAGAAACACATTTTCTTAATCAATCAGTGAAACGACTGGTACTGAAGAAAAGAAAACTCTCAGGACATGGACCTGAAGCTTAATCCTATATGCAATGAAAAGTTAAAGAGCATAAAACACATCTCTTTGGGTAATTGAGAAGATCCCCAAGCAATGGGGATTAGTTCTGTTGTACTAGAAGAATGAAATATGGGTTTAACTAGACCTAAATGGCAAAAAGTATTCAGTGAATCTGAAGAAACTCCATTTGTGGATATGATGATAGAAGTTTGAAACAAGGAAAGGTTCTCATAGCTCACTAACAACTTCATTCAACAGGAAAACACATTTGTGGATATGATCAACCAAAACAGAAAAAATAATATAAATCAGAAAATTCCTGGACCCCGATCACTGAAGCACTTTTAGACCCTTAGCACTTCGATATCATATTAAGAATTGGATGCAATTCATAAGAAGGCGATATGTTGAAATAGCATAGACATGCCATTATGATCACCGTGAATGGAGAAAGGCTACGCATACATGTGAAATATTTCAAACATACAATAGTATTTAAAGTAAGACACAGTGGTCCAGCCATGGCCCAAGTAAATGCATGCTACAACCTACTGGATTCACAGGCACATCATAGAGGATAACACAGACCGACAAGGTAGGCTAATTTGCAGCTTCCCAGCTCATTCAGATGGAGAGGATTCACCTCTCCAAAGTTTGATTCTCAAGGCAATGCCTTTTGTGAAAATCTCAATAATTTGTTGATGGTGTTGTTTCAGTCTTATTAGAACAACTGTTTCTTAGTTTAGTCTATTGTCAATTGGTGTTGTCTGTGCAACCAAATGATGGAATCAATGTATCACATATTCATCCAATGCAGGTTACTAGTTTTATTGTGTCTGTTGCCTTCCTGATGTAGTTGTATCCTTTTGTTTTTAATTTTTACATTTTAGTGCTACTTTCATACTACTACTTGCACCAGAGTTGTGCCCCTTTTTCTAGGTACTTCTTTACAGAATATGTATATATTAGCCTATCAAGAAATAAAAGAAAAAAACCCAAAATAAACAAAAAGAAGTAGCATTGCCTAAGCTGCAATATTGATTTCAAAGGGCACTAATGCAAACTAGAAATAACGCCCTGCAAATAATAAAACCTTACTTCTCAGGTAGGTTTAAAGCAGGGTAGAGCTTACGCAAAATCTTCATTGTCTCAGAACAGTGTAAAATGCTCCCTACTAAACAGTATCTGCCTCTAGCTGTTGGAAGCTCATATGCTTGAATATGTGCCATGGCAACATCTCTAACATCAACCCATCGATGTGTTTTATTGGGAAATGTATCTCCTGCCGCAAACAAATCTCAGAAGCTTACATCACAAGTATTACGTAAGTGTACTGAAAGTATCAGTTTCTTTTGCCTATTTAAGTTTAGCAGGCAATCTGCTCAATGATAATATGATGTTTTTCCATTTATTTATTTATAGTCATTGTCAACTGATCTTTTGGCACAATCTCAAAAGTATTACAGCTAGAAATTTTTGAAGCACACATTTTCGTCTTAGACTGTTTGTCTCAAACGGAAATGCTTAGAAAATGATGCAATCACACTTAGCAAATACACTTATATTTATCACTTTATGTAATGTTGGAAATTGCAAGTGAAAACATTATTTTGTACAAAATACCTTTCTTATCGAACGGTTCTAAAGCAGCACGACAAATTACTTTGGTTATTGCAAGCATTGAACTAAAGCAACTACCAACAAGTCTAATCCCAATTACTACGGTCTGGATCCATGAATCAGAGTACAACCATCAAGGCACAGGTTTATCATATGTCCAATGCTCAACCTATGGCAACGCCCTCATAATTGAAGCAAGATACAGGGGAGGTTAGTTGGAGGCAGAAGAGGTTGGCTAGTAAGGAAACAAACCATATTGGCTATACAGTTAAGGTAGTATTGATTATTGTAAGAGTTGTCAATAAAGTAACATGATATTGCCCTATAAAGCCACTAGAAATGATTCTAAATGTTTAAAGAATGTTAAGATCTGCAATGGAGTTGGATGCGGGGAACCCCCACTTTATGCTAATTATGTTGAGCTGCAGTAATATTTAGATGGGGTAGATCAAAAGGATTAATGGGTTATTTAAGAAGTTCTTGCCCTTGGCTTGAACTTGCATGCAAATATACCTCAAGTTCAGGATAGTAATTGCATACGCATGCTTTCAGTCCTTTCATAGTCCAAGGGTCCTTCCAAACCAGTCTGACTTAGGAGGCCAAAACGAAACATATCTTCATCTAATCTCATATGCAAATCTCCCAAATGAGTATCTTGGTGATACAACTATAATGACCAGAAGAGAGAACAATTTTTTAATGTTAGAAGATTAGTCAGCATATATCAAAATGCATATGTAGTCCTTTTATGTGGAACTGTGGAACTCTTGTGACGGTTTATTGATAAGTTTTGATTTAAACTTCTGAGTTTCCATTTGCAGGGCTGTTGGATAGAGTTGACTCAATATTGAAGTGAAGCATGTATTGCTACTGGAGTAGAAAAATAAACATAAAAAAGAGATCATTCTCATCAATTGTAGAAGAGTACCTTTTAGTAGCTTCAGAACTTCCTCCACACTTAGATTAAAAGTAGGCTGTAAGAGAGGGCCAATCACCCACCCTGGATTTATTGTAACCATGTCAATCCCATTCTCTTTTGCAAACTTCCAAGCAGCCACCTTAGCTAATGTCTTTGAAAGCATATACCATAGCTAGTAGAAACCAACATGTTTGAAAATATATAGTGAGAAGCATTTCTAGTAGATAATGGAACATAGAGAACAAAAAATGAACTTATGAACCCAAGCAAAATCAATAGGAGGTTGTGCAGGCATACACACTCACATTAAAACTAATTAGATATGTCACAACTGTTTTGTCAACCCATGTTTCTGAGCCCATCATGTATAATGGACTGTAAGACAATCAGAGATTAACATCCATTTCATTCATATAATATCCAAATTAGAGTTCTCATTTAATTTCTTGTTTGAGGAATGCGACTTTATGGATCAGACAGCTACCAACACCGTATTAGTGAAATATTAGACATACATGGAAGGATTATTTAATCTAATGGCAGGCTTAGCAAAATAAAGGGATAATCTTCCCATTCCCATCGTGTTATTTAACCCTAAGCTAGCTAGCAGAAGTGTAAAAAACAAGAGGGCATGACAAATTGGCAGCTACTTCTGCAGGGTAAAAGAAGTGAAGAGCCATGAAAATAAAACATTTTGTAAAGCCACAAACAAGAACATGCAAAAGAGATAGCATGTGGTGGGAAATCATCTCATTTAAGCAACCTTTGATTTCTTACAGAAAACTGGATCTGAAAACCAACTCTCATCAACTAGCACATCAGGGGTTAGAGGTTGCCCATTGAATACAACTGAAGCCATAGATGATGTTACAACTACTCTTTTGACAGATGGAACTTTTGCACAAGATCTTAGAATGTTCATTGTTCCTTTTAGTGCTGGGTCAATTAGCTGTGCCTGAAACACGGAGAAACAGATAAAACAAATCTCCACATAAGTAGTCCAATGAAGATAAGTTGATTAAAAGCTAATAATTATGTATAGAAGCAAACATAAGATCACATTATGGATCCTAAAGAAATTCTTAGCTTGTCTATGATCTATGTTTTTGTGTGATAATATTATGCAAACAATTATTTACAAGGAAGGAAGAGAAATCCTTCAAACAAGTAGAACATGATTCAATAGGGGGAAAAAAATAAAGGGAAAAAAATGAAGAGACAATGAACCCTCCAGCCTTAAAGATTAACCCCAGGTAGAAGTATATGATATGGCTCACTCAAACAAAGTTGGCATAGGACATGACTTCTCTCTAAATCAGCCTCTCATCTTCTTGATTTCCCGATCTAGACTTTCAAGAAATGATCAGCCAATGTCTCTAAAAAGATCCACTATCCTCCACAAGTAGTGGTTTTATCTCCCTGTCCCTCTTTGACCCAGTGACATGCAAGAGAGAACCATTGCTCAATTCTTCTTCCCCATAAGATCATAAACACCCAACTCTTTCACCAGATTTACGTCCCTTCTAATAGTTTCACGACCTCTGCATCACATCAATAGCAAACCCCATCACAAATGACATTAAAAAGCCCTAATAATCACACATCTATGGAACTGTAAAAGGCTGGAAATTTCCATTTGTCTCGAGTTTGCTAGGTAATATCAACCAAACTTGAGCTTTAGGCTACCATGAGGCTAAAGAGCCCACTACATTTTCGACATCTAAGTAGACTATCTAGTGGAAGACTTAGTTCACCTTTTGACACTAACTTATCATGTATCATTTGCTTCTATTTCTTCTAGATAAGTTTGAATATCCGTACATATGTATTTTCTATCTAGCATCAGCCTATCTCAGGCCTTAGGGTCCTCTATTTTCAACCGGTTGAAATATCTTATCACTTTTTCTTTTGCAATAAAGGCATAGAAGGTCCACAATAAAGTAGCATTCTTGAACAGGTCATAGGAGAAAGGAGCCACTGAAAAACCGAAAGGAGATTCTGAGTCTTCCAAAGAGGTACAAGCCTAATCCCTCATGGAAAGAACAGAGACATAGTAAAATGAATTTTGCCTCTGTTTCTCTTTTCATTTTCATATTTTCATTCATAACTTGAGCCTTGATTTGGCACAAACACACACCTATAAAGTTTTGTCTATTGAAGGGCCATCCACAATTGCTCTGATGGCCAAAACATCACAAACAACAGCATGCCACATTCTGAAATGAAAAGATGCTGCCTGACTTCACCAGAAAAGCAAGGCAGGTGAATAACTAAAAACTGGTGCCCACACTGTGATTGTTGGCATGCTGCTAATTCCAATGATTGAGGTGGAGCTGAATTTGATCATATAGAATCTGGTATCTTAATTGTATAGCATGTTGTGTCCGGAAACTGAAAACCACTCTCCAACAGGAAAGGCATATTGATCTCCGATCTAAAAAAGAATGTATATACATTAAAGGGAACCTAAAGAACTCTACAGTGACAAGAATTCAAAGAGTTGTGAGATAATAGACATTAGCACACAAGTCAATGAAAGACTGTCTCATGTTCTCAAGTATCCAAGTATTTCTCTGAAGTCGAATAATCCATTAGCCAGCTAAGTTAGTCTCTCTGCACAGTGTTCTCCCTGTAGGACTCCTCCCACCTCCCAAACCCTTGAAGAATCCCAACTACAGAAAACAATATCTACCATTACATCAGCACAAGATTTCCCTTCGTAACTGAGAGAACTTCAAAATCTAGGCTCCCTTGTGTAATATGAAATCAGGTTGATGAGATACATTATGATCCTTTCATCATGTTGATAAGCTATGTTAAGGAGAGTAAAGTGATGAAGGTGTCCGAAAGCAAGTGTTGGTTCGTGATTGAATCGAAATCCTTTGAGATTTCTATTGATCAAGTAGGAGGGAGGCTAGTGGGTACAATCACAAAGAGAGGAAAAGGCTTTGTGGAGTGGAATAAATTTGGCGTAAAAAGTTTGTCCCAGTTACTGGAAGGGGTAGAGGAATTCTGCAACAATGCCAATAGGAAGAAGGACTCTAAGACATGGTTAGAAGGAGGAAGAAGTTTTTGTTTGGCACAAAGGAGGAATACAGTAGGACGCTTTTTAATTTGCTCGGTCCGCTCTACGGAAGGAAGAAGGTTTTCCCTTGTGTTTCCTAAAGGAAGTGGGATGGTGGGAGGTTAGGTCCTGCTGGCCAATATACTCAAAAGTCTTGGGATTGTGTCCCCTACCGTTAATCCTGAAGTTCCTGATGTGGTCATCTCCACTCAAGGTTTGACTAATAGGACTATTAGAGGTTTGTCGTATGTTGAAGCAACTAAGCTTGGTCGCAAGGGAATAGAAGAGAAAGTGTGGCTCCAGATTGGGGGGATAAATTCCTTCAGCAAACTACAGGATTTAAGACACTATCTTGTGGAGAAATGGGGAGAGGAGAAGCCCATTTCACTGTCTTCCCTAAGAATTTGGGCCAAGGACTTTTGGAGATTGAAGGAGGAGACTCACCTTGCTTTTCTAGGAAAGTCTCTCATTCTTTTCAAGTTTGAACTATGTTCGAAGGCGGAACGGATTCTCTTAGAAGGACCTTGTTTTTACAGGAGGAAAAGACTTTGGCTAGATAAATGGGTCCCTGAGGCTGGCTGTGTTAGAGAAGGTGCGGAGGTGGGAGAAGTGTGGGTAAGACTGTTAGGCCTTCCCCTCTTTCTCTGGGACAATGATTTTTTCAAACAGTTTGGCGATGCCTGTGGGAGTTTTGCAGCGGTTGATAAAGACATTGTTGGGTCTCGGAATTTAAACTAGGTGAGGATTTTGGTGAGAATAAATGGTGGGAGCACTCCCAGTAGCTTGCAGGTTGTGGTGCAAGAGCGTTGTTTTTCCATTCCTCTATGATAGGAAATGTCCCCTAGGGTATCGGTAGTGGAACCATGTAGAGGTGGCCATAAGCTGAAGGTTGGGGATGACTTAGAGTGTGATTAACGCGCGAGGGCGAGAGTAGAATTGGTCTTTTTCTCAAAAGAAAAATGTATAGATTGCGTGTCACAATTGGAGCAGAGGAAAGGAGCTGGTGATGTGATGCAGCCCAGGTCTTCGGTTTCTGCACCGCAGAAGGATGGCTCTGAGTCTCTGATTGAAGAGAAGAGTTGGGTTTTCCCTCGGGTGGTGAAAAGGCCCAACAGCGAGGGACTGGTCCAAGTGTGAAGGAGAGATCTTTAGGGACTTTTGTCCAGAAGAAGAATTTGGGCCAAGTCATTAGGATAGGCCCAAATCCAGAAACAAGGCTTGAGCTGAGTTGCTTGATTAAAGCCCATGGGGCCTTAGTGGGCTTTGAGGGCTCTTTTAGGAGGTTAGAAGGATCAGCCCAAAACATTCCCTATATTGAAAGGGTCTCGCAGAGAATGATCTTGGATGCAGTCACACCTCGCGAGCCCCAGTTTTTTGTGGAAGATGTCAAGTTCATTCTTGAGCAGGGAAATCCTCAGGTTTTTTACGCTTTGAGTTTAGACGTCATGAATGACGCGTTGTTGGAGGAGGCCACCAGCTTTACAGGTCAGATTCCATCAGTCTTGTCTCTCGGGGGGGGGGGGGGGGGGGGGGGGGGGGTCGAATTATTCTTCTACTCCTTATCCTTCTTCTTCGCCCTCCGGCGCAAAAGCCTTGGGTCCTTTGGTTTGTTGGGAGGACTCGAGAAGCTTTTTGATGGATGGGGATGTTGCGGAGTCAGGGCCTTTACTATTGTCTAGTTAGATGGCTCGGAGGTCCAGTGGTCTTCCCACCTTGGGCGTCTCGAAGACAACAAAAGCAAGGAAGGTGCAACCGAAGGCACTTTCTCATACGAGACTTTTGGAAGATTGCTTTCATTTAGTAGGTTCTTGGGGTTGCTGGTGGATGGCTTTGAAAATGAAATCCTGACTATGTTTCGAAGTTTAGAGTGTAGAAAAAGGGGCAAAATCTATGTGCAAGGAGGAAAAAAGAATTCCTTGATTAGATCAAGAGTCAAGAGAGAGCTACAAAAGTTAGAGTGCTCCATTAAGTATGGGTCCCCCTCGGATTCAGGAAAAATGAGCGGGAAATTCGTTGGGGAATGTTCAAGAAGTGTTGATGTTAATTAGAATTCTCTCTTGGAATGTCAGGGGAATAAATGATAAGGACAAAAGAAGGGTAGTGAAGGCCTTCTTAAGGATTCAAATGGCAGACCTAGTTTGTTTGCAGGAAACAAAATGCAAACTCATGTCGGATTCAGTAGTGAGAAGTTTGGGTTTTGGTAGATTCGTGAATTGGGGAAGTGTACACTCCAGAGGGCAAGCAAGGGGCATCTTAGTTTTCTGGGATAGTAGAGTGTTGGAACTTCTAGAGATGGAAACAGGGCAATATTCCGTATCATGTTGGTTCAAAAATTGCGATGACAATTTCATTTGGATTTTTACCGATGTTTATGGGCCAGTCCATTATTCTGAGAGAAAATTCCTTTGGTCTGAACTTGGGGATATTAGGGGTTTGTGGAGTGATCCTTGGTGTGTTGGTGGTGATTTCAATGTGATTAGGCTACCCAGTGAAAGGAGAAATAATCCGAATCTGTCTTCGGCAATGAGGCGTTTTTTAGAGGTAATTGATGAGTTGCAGTTGAGGGATCTATCTCTGGTTGGGGGTTCTTACACTTGGTGTGGTGGTTTAAATAACAGATTAGCTTCTAGACTCGATCGTTTTTTGGTCTCAGAGGAATGGGAGAGTCACTTTTCCAACATTTCTCAAAGCTTGTTGCCTAAACCCATTTCTGACCATGCTCCTATTTTGTTGGACGGATGAGGAATTAAAGGTAGAAAAACCCCCTTCCGCTTCGAAAATATGTGGTTGAAAGTGGAGAGCTTCAAAGACTTGGTCAGGAAGTGGTGGTCTTGCTACAATTTCAACGGATCCTACAGTCACATTCTTGCTTGTAAGCTAAAGGCTCTAAATCAGGATCTGAAAGTGTGGAATAAAGAGGTGTTTGGTAATGTCTCTTTGAATAAAAACGTTGCTCTTAGTCAGATTGGTTACTGGGACGCCAAGGAAAGAGACTGTGGTATCTCTTTAGAGGATAGTGAGGCCAGAAGAAGGGCAGTGGAGGAGTTCAGCAAGTGGGCAGTCTTGGAAGAGATCTCTTGGAGGCAAAAGTCAAGAGAATTGTGGTTGAAATAAGGTGATAAAAATTCAAAGTTTTTTCACAAGATGGCTAATGCTCGAAGAAGAAAGAATTTTCTTTCTTCTATTATAGTGGATGGTAGGAAGTTGACTGAGGAAAATGAGATAAAGGAGGGGGTGGTTAATGCATTCTAGAATATTTTGTCATAAAAAGGGGACTGGAGACCAAGTATTTCGGGGTTGCCTTTCTCTTCCTTGGATAGTGTCCAAGCAGGGCTTCTTAAGGATATTTTTTCGGTGGAAGAGGTCCAGGCTGCAATCTTTGGTTTGAATGAGGATAAAGTCCCTGGACCGGATGGGTTTACTTTGGCTTTTTGGCAATTTTGTTGGGATATAGTCAAGCACGAAGTAATGGGCTTTTTTGCTAAATTTCACAGTTCTGGCCGTTTTGAGAGAAGCTTAAACTCCACTTTTATTGTTCTCATTCCTAAGAAAGGGGGTACAGATGATTTGAAGGATTTTCGTCCTATAAGCCTAGTGGGGAGTCTTTACAAGATTTTAGCTAAAGTTCTGGCTAATAGATTGAAAAAAGTGGTGGGAAATGTCATTTCGAACTCCCAACATGCCTTTGTGGAAGGTAGACAAATTTTGAATGCTGTCCTTATAGCAAATGAGGCCTTAGATTCAAGACTAAAAAGTGCAAATGGTGGAATTATCTGCAAGGTGGATATTGAAAAAGCGTATGATCATGTGAACTGGGGCTTTTTATTATCAATCTTGGATAAAATGGGGTTTGGGACTAAATGGGTGAATTGGATGAGGTGGTGTTTTCTTCAATCCGTTTCTCAATTTTGCTTAATGGTTCTCCTGTAGGCTTTTTCTAAAGTTCTAAAGGCCTAAGATAGGGAGATCCTCTTTCTTTTTTCCTTTTCATTTTAGCAATGGAGGTGTTGTCTTCTATATTGAAGAGGGCTTTACAAGGAGGCTATCTTGAGGGTTTCATGGCTGGTGGGAGAGGAGGTGAGGGTGTGGTTGTTTCTCATCTTTTATTTGTTGATGACACACTAGTTTTTTGTGATGCAAGCAAGGAGCATGTGAAGGTCTTAAGTTGGGCTTTTATGTGGTTCGAAGCGATTTCTAGGCTAAAAATCAATCTTCACAAAAGCGAACTGATTCCAGTGGGGGTGGTTCCTAATTATGAGAACTTGGCTAGGGTTTTGGGCTGTAAAGTGGGTTCTCTTCCTTCTTGTTATTTAGGGCTGCCTTTGGGAGCTGCTTTCAAATCATCTCGGGTTTGGGATGTAGTGGATGAGAGATTTCAAAAGTGGCTTGCTTTATGGAAGAGACAGTATTTGTCCAAATGAAGAAGGTTGACTTTGGTAAAGAGCACTCTCTCTAGCCTTTCAATTTACTTTATGTCCTTATTTATCATTCCTTGCAAGGTGAGCCTAAGGTTGGAAAAGATTCAAAGAGACTTCCTTTGGGGAGAAGGAGTTTCTCAAAGTAAGCTGCATTTGGTAAATTGGTCCATTGTTTGCATGGAGAAAAAGGATGGGGGCTTAGGTATCAGAAATCTTTCTAGGTTGAATAAGGCTCTTCTTGGAAAATGGTGTTGGAGATTTGCTTCGGAAAGAGATTCTTTATGGAAACAAGTGATTGTAAGGAAATTTGGGGAGGAAGATGGTGATTGGTGCTCTGGCGATTCAAGGGAGAGTCATGGAGTGGGGCTTTGGAAGACGATTAGGAAATGGTGGTTGGAGTTTAGCAAAATGGTGGCTTTTAAGGTAAGGGATGGTAGAAGAGTGCATTTTTGGAAGGATATATGGTGTGGAGAAGATTCTTTGGATGAGGCTTTTCCAAGGTTGTACCATCTTGCCTTCTCCAAGGATGCTTGGGTAGCTCAGTTATAGGATCAGTCTGGGAATTTGGGTTGTTGGAACCCTGTTTTCACAAGACTCAATAATGATTGGGAGAATGAAGAGGTGAAAACTTTTTTCAGTAGGTTACATGGCCATGCGCTTAGAAGGGGGATTGAAGATGTCATGTCTTGGAAGGTTTCAAAGAAAGATATCTTTATAGTTAAATCTTTCTTCTCTTCCCTAGCTCCTTGCATTGGTAGAGAGTTCCCTTCAAGCTTAGTTTGGAATCCTTGGGTTCCAAAGAGAGTTAGCTTTTTTGCTTGGGAGGCTATCTGGGGAAGAATTCTCACTATGTTTAACTATTAATATAGATTTAGTTCATGCCCTTAAAAATTATTTTTAAAAAATTTAAAATTTAAGATAGTAAATCTCAATTTGAAATTAGGGTGATTCTATGGTATTGGAAAGTAATTTTTCTATGGAATATAAAAAAAATTGGTGGTCCATTAAAAACAACCACATAATAAAAATAGTTTCATTTATAATTAATCTAAATTTTATTTATATGTATCCAATTCCTATTTATTAATAGTTAAATATCATTTCTTTATGTCATGGTTTTATTTTATTTTTAATCTTTATTGGACAATAATCTCATAGATATGTTTTACGACTCATTGGGATTGATTCTCATAGACATGTTTATAGTCTATTACACTTCCATCAATAATCTCATAAAGACAAAATGTCTACTTCATACAATTCATTTTTATTTTTTTTTTTGTATTGATCAACTTTTGTTTGGTTTTTAATTTTTCAATAAAGATTGGTCACCCAAATTGACTTTTTTTTTTGGGGTTTTCTTTTCTTTAATTATAATTAACTAATGTTGATGTTAAGATTAATAAAAATGATTTGGTGAAAGAAGTTCAAGACCAACCTAACCAATAAAAAAAAATGTGTATATTGCACTTTCTATGTTATTAGATTAATCAAAATTAACTAATTATATGGAGGTATTTGATAAAACTTAATACTAATTGCTTAATGATTTGAGTTGACTTTTAGTTAAATTATACTTAAATTGTTGACTTAAAACTTATTACTTAATTTTTATTTTAAGTATTAAGATTGTTTGACAAAACTAACTTATGATTAATTCTAAATGATTAAATTGACATATTTGTCCTCATAAATTATAACTAGGGTAAAGGACGTCATCTAAAAGTAAAGGTCGTGGAATAGTAAAGGAGATTGTGAAGGTAATTATGCCAAAATGGGGTAAAAAGGTAAAATAAAAATGTAAATTTAAGAATAAGTTAATTGTTTTTATTTTTTTTGTATTAAATCATAACATTATGTTATTTTAATAAACATACTTAATTTATTTAAACATTTAAATTAAGTTATTAATTTAATTTAATAAAGTATCCCATAAAAGACCTTTTGTTTTCCTTTCTTAACAAATTCATCAACTTTCAAGAAAAATATTTTTTTTTTCTCATTTTCCTTGATTAGTAAATTTTCATTGTTTGATAACAAAATTAAGTATTAAAAAATTAAGAAAATAAATTGGTATGACCTTCAATAGTTTAAATGCAATACTATTTCATTGAAATAAATTTGAAGTGGATTGAAATCTTCTTAATTTTCATTTCTTTTTATGAATTTTATTGTTAACTGTTGTCTTTTTCCATTTTAATCTCTTTCTACTTCAGTATGTTATTATAAAAGGAATTATATGAACATTCTTGATTATAGGGTCAAAAATAGAAAAATATTATATAATCTTTTGTTTTGATAGTGAATTTTTATTTTAGCCAGTGAGATTTTTATTTAAAAACTTTTGAATTATTATTTTATTTTATTTTATTTTTTTAGGATTATAAAAATTAACCAACTAATTAACATTTTTTTTCTCTTTTCAATTGTGGCAAGATTTTGATTGAATTCAAGATTAATATAAATGACGTAGAAAGTTTTGAGCTTATTTGACAACATTTGTGAAAATAATTCTACAAAACAATTCTTGAAAATAGCTATTATTCGTTTCGATTTATTCTTTACAAAGGAATTGTACACTTAAACACGATACAAAATTTTCCAAAATATATATTATCTATATCTTCAATTTTTATTTAAATTGATGTGAAAAAATTAAAAATATTTCAATTTTGTTCTAAAAAATAACTTATTTTAAGAATAAATTCTAAAAATAAATTGTTTTATATCAAAAGTTTTTCAAATTTATATTTCTAAGTGAAAAAAATCTCCATTTTCATGTTGTTTTCAATAATAATTTTGGAACAAGACTTTTATTTTATGTTTTTGTATCTTCAAATAAAAATTAATCGATTATTAAATCTAAAATTATATAAAGTTTACTTCATATAAATCTTCATAGTTGCATTAAATTACTTCATACAAGCAAAACCATCTAAGTACAAATATGATGCGAAAACACATTAATTGTCATATTTATCTTTCTATTTGATGGCTAATATTATCTATATTCTACTTTTTATTAACTAACAAAATTAAACAAAATTTATAGAAAAATAATTATTTTCATTTGCCAAATCGTAGAACACAAGTTTCTAATGAAATTGGAAACGTGCATAATTGATTACATGACAAAATCAATCTTAGGACCAAAAGGAAAGCATCAACCTCAATTTAAACAAATTAAAGGAAGAACACATGAATAAAGCTAACCACATACAAAGGTCAGACAACTACCAAGGCCCAAACATCCCACTTTTCCTGCTCTTTGTATCTCTATCATAAACCATGAATCATTTTACTCTACGAAGTGTTCCTCATTCTTCTTCACATCTAAATCCTTCCTTAGTGAACCCTCTTTTTCTACCAACGTTTTTCACTCTTCCTCGCATCTCTTTTTCATCTCTTTCCCATAACTTTTTCTCCTCATATCCTAAAATACTTATAAATATATTTGTACTAGCTTGAATTTAATTAAAATTACATATAAAATTTGGAAATATTCTATGTAATATTCTTTTCACAAAAAAAAGTATATTCTAATTTGGAATTTAAGACACCTCCTAACAATTTTTTGTATCTTATATAGTTAATAAAATTAACTAATTAAATATCAAATCGACTTTTGTTTTAGCTCTTCTTATGATTATGGTTTGTATGATTCTTATTGATCTCAAGATTAATTTAAAAAGGATAGGTAAGAGATAAACTTACTTTTAATTTATTAAACCTAAGTTAATAAAATTAGCCAAATAAATTAGTTTGTTGTCTTTCTCTTTTTATAATTACTATTGGCAAAGTTATCAAGATTAATCTAAAGGCTAGGTAAGAGAAATTGTGATTTATTAAATTTTGGTTAATATAAGTAATCATAGCTTTTTGTCTTCTTGTTTTTATAATTATGGAAGATTTGGTTCTTATCAATATGAAGATTAAATTAAAAGATTATGTAAAGGGAACCCACTTGCAATTTATTAAAATCAATTTGATTTATCTATCTTTTTATAATTATGGTTGGCAAAGTACTTGTGAACATCAAGATTAATTTAAAAGATTAGGTAAGGGCACCCACTTGCAATTTAGTAAAATCAACTTGACTTATTTGTCTTTTTATAATTATGGTTGGCAAAGTGCTTGTCAACATCAAGATTAATTTAAAAGATTAGGTAAGGGAACTATTTGCAACTTGTTAAATTATACTAATTTATAAGGTTAGTAAAGCAAATCTACTTGTAAAATTTAAAATCAAAATCCACTTCAAAATAATAACGATAAGCTATTTTTTTTTCTTGTTGCATTGAACATAGTGTTAATTAGATTTAAACATCAATAAATCTAATGATTTAACTATTAATTAATTATTAAAAATAATTAAAATTTAAATATCACTAATTAAATAATATAGTATAAAATGTAATTAATTATTTTATGTGTAAAATGTAAAATAAAACGTAATTATCTAATTAAAATTATTAAGTACTTAAGCATCACCATACCTAAGATTTAAAATAATTTTTTATTTTTTAAAGGTACAAACAAATACCAAAGGACATTTCAATTTAAATAAATAATTTCATGGAAAATATAGAAGTGAAAATAATATTTATACATTGTAATATTATATTGTAACCTTTTACAATTTATCAATCCAATTTAGATTGATTTTTGAGAAGTCAAAAACTTAAAAGTTGAAGAAAAAGTTCTATACTTATTTGAGTAGATGTGGAAGCCAAATTTTTTTTGCATCTTATAGAAATTCTATCTTTAGTCGTTCAAGTTCTTTCATTATTAACAAAGTTGTGATTAAGGTTTTCTAGTGGTAAAAATGGGATGAATATAACTTGAGATAGATATGAGATTCCTCCTCCGTGAAATTTGAATATTTGAAGTTAATAAAATAACAAGTTCATCGTCCAACATACGTTTAACACTATATTTGGTTTCTAGAAAATTTGAGGGAGTTAGAGAAAAAAAATTAGGGAGAAAATTAGAAAGAAAGGAAAAAAAAAAATAGATTTCAACTTAATAAATTATTTTGTGTTACTTCAAATTCATTTCACTTTAATATTTTTATGGAAAGATTAAATAATTTTAAAAACCATAAATTAATCTCTAATTAACTTTAACTATATCCAATTTTCTTTCTTACTTTTTATGATAAACCCAAAGATAAAAAAAATTTAAAATACTTTTCTTTCCTTGATATTTTTGAGAAAGTAAACATAACTTGAATATTTCTGTAGACCCCTTTTGGTGGTGAGGACTCGGGGGTTGTTTTTTTGAATTTTTATTATATTGTTAGAAGGGGTAGGGGACCCAGCTGGAGGTTGGACACCGTCTGCATGAGACGTGCAGCAGCAGGGAGGGTGGTTGCAAGCCCATGCTTGCTGATGTGATGAACAGTAGGGTTGGTGATGGCTTGCTGAGGAAGACATAAACAGAGGGAAGAGCTGCGTGGGAAGGAGGGCTGTATGTTGGGAGAGTAGAGGAGGATAGCTGGAGGTTTTCATTAGTTTTCGTTGGCATTTTGGAGGTGGATTCAAGGCGTTAGAAGCTGAACAGGGCTTTACGGAAGAAAGGTATTCTCAGGTATGAATGCAACAGGTTTATTGTTAGATTCGGATCCTTGCTATCCCTCTACATTTTCTTGTTGATATTTTGGATATTTGTTGTTTTGCTTGGGGTGGATTGTTTCTTGTTGGGATATAACCTTGAATTCATGCTTTCCGTCGTCAATCTTAATATTCTCTGTTTCTATTGTGATTGTGAAATGCCCGACAACCCCTCCAATATTTGCATTTGATGCTGTTTTTTTTTCTCACCTAATAAGAAGGTTCATTGATGATTCATGATGTGAAGCCACCTTTGAGAACCTTTCTATTTTTTTTCTCCTATGCTCTGTTTTCATGCATTTTTCATTGTTGAGGCCACCTCTGTTCCTGGATCTTGTTCGTTATACGGACTGTGAGAGAGGGAGTTGTTCGTTAGCATGACGAGGGAGAGAAACAGAGGAGAAGAGAAACTCAGAAGCCTTCTTGTTCATCTCTGCTAGAGGGGAGCTCTCCCAGATCATCCGGAGGGCAAATGAGCTTGGAGAGAATCCATTGACTCCGAATAGCCGTCTTTGCCAGGAATAGCTTGATGACATGACTGATCTCCACTGCCTCACTCCTACCCATCAACCACGTGTTTCTGATCACATGGACCAGATCAAGGATATGATAACTCAGATTATCAACAATGATTGTGCATACACAATTCATGGGGATGTGTACTTTGCTGTGGATAAATCCCCAAATTATGGCAGATTATCTGAGCGGAAGCTGGAAGCTAACAGAGCTAGTGTACGTGTTGTTGTTAATTCAAGAAAGCGAAATCCAACTGACTGCGCATTGTGGAAGGCTGCAAAGCCTGGTGAGCCAAGTTGGGATAGCCCATGGGGTCTTAGAAGACCAGGATGGTACATAGAGCGCAGTGCAATGAGTGCACATTACTCGACCTTCAAATTTGATATTCAAGGCGGTGGAATAGATTTGATATTTCTACATCATGAAAATGAAATTGCCCAGAGTTGTGCAGCTTGCCAAGAAAACAATGTTAGTTACTGGATGCATAATGGGCATGTCACTAACAACACTGCAAAAGCATCAAAGACATTGGTGAATCTCTTCACGACCTAGCAGGTCGGGCGTCGCAAGGCTGTGAAGGTGCTTTATCTCCACTTCAAAATATAAATGGGCCAATACCTTGAGACTGATGGGTGTGAATACGAAGCTGTTCTGGAAAATTTTCAGCAGCACGACCCGCCTTTAATGGAGAGAATTATGGGTTTCTTGCTTGAAAGCACCATGACTGAAGGTTCCAGGGGCAGAGCCCAACGCATCAAAGCACCTCAATAACGCTGTTTTGACTGGCTGGTTGTATCCTTGGATGAAAGTCCATCCAGAAAACCCACCTGTGAAGCAAGCCCTATGAGCCCGTCACCACCTTTTCTCTCTCTATATTCTCCCATCCACATGCATGGGAACCATGCACACGTGCCCTCCATCACCCATATCACCACATTTTCCTCGTACCCGTCATCACCTTCCTCCATATCCTCCATACCAGTTTTCATACCCGCTTTCTCTCTCTACAGTATCGCCTATACCCATCAAACCCATCTTCCTCTCACGCCCTTCCCATTCATTCCCCTGCATGGTCCCTTTCTCATTCCTACCCTAAACGTATGCATGGCTGCCCATCACTTCACACCGTGTACCCAATAACTCCATCATCACCCCATCTTCATTTTTCAATACCCCACAGGATCGTTATCCTTCACGGACCATCAAACGCTCCGAACTCCTTCACTGTAGTTTCTCAATGCATCATTCTAGGTATCAAATATCATGCGAAGCCCGGGTTCGCATTTCAAGTTCTTAGGAACGGCTCCATGGTGTTGGTCCGATTGTAGTTGGCTTGAACGAATCGGAGCTCACCTCCACTGTAGCTGCCCAAGTGGTTTGAGACAACCCAAAGCTCTTCACGAGTACTTCAATGGATAGTGTATCGAAGCTTAGCAAGAGCTGACCAGAAAGCTAGCGGAGCCATTACCGAGGTTGCCAATGGAGCATTTTCCACGTTTAAACCGAAGCACCTTCCAGAATAAAAGAACAGCTCAAGGAAGATGCTGCCCATGACTCTACCTGTGGCTACTATACCATTGGGAATGAGATAGTTGACCTATGCTTGGACCAGATCCGAAAGTTGGTTGGCAATTGTATTGGTCCCCAAGGCTGCCTTGTTCTCAATGTTGTTGGTGGTGGCTCCGACGGGTTCGACAGTGGCAACAACGGAAGCAACTGGCTTCAGTTCTACACCGATGACGCTCCGGGCTTGAAGAATACACCAAACGAATTTTGTGGCAAGCTAGGAACTCAAACTTACGTTGCCACTTTCTCGTTTTCCTTGGCTTTGTCTTCCACCCTCTGTCATATGGATCTACATAGGAGAACTACTCACTTTCATGAGCCGGGACTCTTTGATTTCATGAGAAGCTGGCAAATTCATAATGGGGCCTGTTCTTGCACTATTCACTTATGCGACTCTTCAGCCACTTGTTCGATGCTTTCAAACACAAAGTTTGACCATGCCCATGCTCCTAAGTTCTCGTGCTGCTTTTCGTTTCCATATATCTCCACGTTGGGTTTCCTGGATCCATAAGTTGAGAGGATATTACTCCCCATTCCTACCACCAGTACCCAAAGAAAAGGTGGCAGAAGGGGAAGAAGGTTGTGAACTGTCATATTCAACATAAAGTTCATCTTTGGTTGCTACTGCTACCAATGATCATCAGGTCAGATCGAAGCCCCAACACGTGTCCGATGATGAAGATGATGACAGTGATGGCAAGGTCGCGACGGAGTACGGGCAGCCACTGCATTGCCCCATCAATCTCATGCTTTAACAGTAGGATGATCCCAGGATCGGTAATGAAATTGAGCACAAGCCTGTGTACAACATCATTGAACCCAGCGCGAACTCTAGAAGGGAAGGTTTCAGATGGAACAGTGCCAGTAGTTTTGATGTGAGGTTTGACAGAGAAACTTTTATGGCAAAAGCCTTTATGGAGTCCACATTGAATCATGAGAGATAATGACATGCCAATTGCTAGGATATTGCCCCCTACAGCCACGTGTTTCATGCAGAATGTTTGGAGCATAAGACCCCAAGTCAAGGTCCCCACCTTTGCATGATCTATATGGTCACCCTTATGCCACGTCCCACCTCCCATTACATCATTTTGTTTTCGCAAAATGAGTTTCCCTTAATCTCATTTCGTAAATGTTCTTTTTTTTTTTTAATCCTGGTTTCTATTTTCATTTTTTATATTTTTTTATTATTTTTTATATTTTTAAATCCCTGAAATTTTCTACTCTTAACATTTCTCTCATATTCCAAAAATCTTATTTTCAATAAAAATTGGTTGTCATCCTCTTCCCGGCAAGCCTTTTTCACGTTTTATTTGATTTTTAAAAGAAAAATGTTTTAAAATAAGCATCTATTCAATTCCGTAATTCTAAGAGATGGGACCCAGGGAATTAAGTCATGCTAAATAAACGAGCTTTGGTGGGGGCCCAACATGGGTGACTTTATGATTGATTTACCCTACTCTCTGACATACATGCGATTATTCCTAAATTGTGCACTAACCCTCTCTATTGATAGCGCATGGCGGCTCGTTGCCTAGGTATGTACCCATTTTCCCTCTAATCGTTGTTTATGCATGTCTCGACTCTTATGTGTGCATGATCATTCAGGATATTCATTGATTTACTCGTCAATTGCCACATTAGCTTCATTTTATTATTAGAGACCCGACTTTAGGGACTTAAAGGGGTGCTATGGTCTTTTACCGTACCTTCCCAATAGGTAACCTGACCCCTGAGCCCAATCCGGTTTTTCGTAGATCACCTTTTCCAAAATAAGGAGTCGCACTTAGGGTTTTTTTTCTTATTTTGTTTACCCTTTTAAAAATAAAACAAAAATAAGTGGCGACTCCAAGTCATTTTCTTAATCAATAAAAATCATTTTTTCAAATTAAATTCGAGCTCGCCATCGAGTAGAAAACGCATGAGCTGAAATGCACAGTCCACAAAATGGCGACTCCACTGGGGATTGTTTAGAGGGTCAAGCTTGAACTTAAGATGAAGCAAACATGGCATTTGATGAGTCGATCAGTGAGTACCTGTCTCTTGATTGCACATTGGGAGTTTCGATGCATGCTTGGATATTGTGCTGAGACATTGATATGATTGAATATCTTGATTGAGACTTAGGATGCCGCTTTTTCTATGCTTCATGGTTATATAGGTTCGGTACATTGACATGCCAATTATCATAGATTGCTCATCTTGTTTTGCTTGGTATAGTGATTCTGTTTCTTCCTGATTATTCTGCTCACTTCACATGCATAGACTCACTATTGTATATCGTTTGACTTGCTGTGTTGTTTTCTCTGGCTTGCATACTATCTTGATCGTCTTTTGAGCATGATGTTTGTATCGTTCTTCGTCCTGATCGTCATAGCTTTTGTGTGGACATGATTGATATATCTTGTACTCTGCTTGATTGCATGTTGCATGACTACCCTCCTTCTGCGTGATTGCATGTCGCCTGTCTCTGTGGGTCGCATATGTATCCCCTTACCTCCAACTCTCTTGGTTTCGGTCATTCCTTTCATCCCGGTTCTCATTATTGTAAGTGTGAGACCTTCTATGTGCTTGCTCTTTGACCGAGCTAGAGATTAGGAGTAGGGTCTAGCAACGGGCTATATTGATACACGGGAGCTTTCTGGAGGAGAGCGACACTTTGATGTCGATTGGAGTCCGATCATTGAAGACCTGTATAGCCCGGAGCTAGGTTTCATGGATATTTTTGTGGCCAGTATGTTTCCTTTCTCGTTTTAGCTTCTTATGGTTATCGGATGCACCCACACCATTCACTGTGCACTCTAGTTGACCATTGAGCGTTGAGAGTTTGAAAGGTTTCACCATAGGAAACCCCCTGGGATGTCGAGGTAGTGCATGTGTGGAGGTGATGTCCACCTTGCATGGAAGTGGCCCGTCTCTTCGGAGGCGTGCAGAGGGTTGCGTATAGTCGGAGGGTGCGATCGTTTCTACTAGGGATCTTTTAAAGTCCACCCATCTCCTTTTAGAGCCGCCTTGACCTCGTAGGTTGAGCCTTAGACATTTCAATTAGAATTTTCCTTCTCGAACACGTGGGTGCATCTGTGGGCCTCCAGAGCTGGTTCAGTAGTGACAAGTTTAGTTACTTTCGCAATAGTCTCTTATATATTTGCTCAGGACTGGATATCAGTTTGATTGCTTCCGGGCTACCTTTCGACACATTTGATAGACATTCTTTGGGAAGTTTCCCTTACCCCACATCTTATCTAGTATTTCCACTGTTGTAGGAGTATCGATACATTCAGCCTGGGTTCGACTTCTTGGATCAGAGTTGGGGGTAGATTGATCAGGGTGTCGGACCAGTCAGACCAGAGATCAGATAAGAGAGATATAGATTCACAGATAGTTACCGTCGATCAGTTTGCTGAGGCCATGGCTTCGATTCAGGAGGCTATAGTTAACCTCGGCCAGAGGATAGATGGTCAGCAGGCCCAGCAGGTCCCGTCTCAGGATGGTGCCTAGTATGACCCTATAGTGCCACCCCCCCTCCACCCAGTCAGTCAGCACCACAGGCCATGCCGTTCACTCTACATAGTCAAATCGAGGTTGTCCCGCCTCCCATCATCGTGCCTACCCCGACCTCAAAGGACCCACATGCTCGCATGGATAGGCTTGAGTAGGGTTTGAGGCAGTTGAGGACTTTAGACAGAGCCATTACTTGGGAGGATTTTGATGAAGCGCCAGTGGCCAGTTTACCGGCCAAGTTCAGGATGCCAGAGATCGAGCGATACACAAGGATTGGGTGCCCCCGCATCCATTTGAGACTTTACAGTACGATCATGAGGACTCATGGATTGGACGGGGCTCAGATGATTATGCTTTTCCCCATGTCTTTGGGTGGCGCTGCACAGCGTTGGTTTGTTTCTTTGGATGTATCACGTCATCAGACTTGGGATGATCTGGCCCAAGAGTTCTTGAGACAGTATGCATTTAATACTGTCGTTGACATATCGAGGAGAGAGCTCGAGGCTCTGAGGCAGAGGACAGATGAGTCAGTTTCATCATTCATCTCCCGCTGGCATTGGAAGATTGCCGAGATCATTAACAGAACCTTCGGAGAGAGATCAGGTACAGATGGTCTTGAGGAGTTTACAGCCTAGGATCGCTAGGCACGTGGTTGGGGTACCGTTCGCAGATTTTGGCTCATTGGTTCTGGCTTTATACGATGTCGAGGATGGCATCTCGAGAGGATTGTGGATAGATTCTTCCCCTAGTGATATTAAGGGGAAGAAGCCCTTTGTAAGACAGAGGTCAGTAGATGTGAGCGCCATTGGTTCTTCCAATCAGAGGCCTTTCAGGCGCCATCAGCCGATCCCATAACTTTCTGAGCCTCATTCTTCCTATGCACCTCATCAATACAGGCCACGGGCACCTCGTCCGGCTTATGATCAGACATACATGCCGCAGACTTTGGCTTTGCCTTATTATGCCTCCTAGGGCATTGAGAGACCCCCGGTTTCCTACACGGCTATAGGATAACCATGCTATGCTGCTCAATTCACTGCGAGACCCGCAGCGCCTTATCCCCGACCCAGAGCTCAGCAGACTTCTGCTCCATTTGCTTTGAGGACACATAGGCAATTCTCGCAGTTAGGCATGTCGTTGAGCCAAGCTCTTCGGAAGCTTACAGAGGCAGGGTTGTTGACTGTTCTCGCTCCTAGACCACCACCTTAGCCGATTCCACCTCAGTTCAGGATGGATTTGCACTGTGCATACCATTAGGGGCCTGGACACGAGATCGATCGATGCACCGCTTTGAGGCATGCCGTCCAAGATTTGATCGACCAGGGTTTGGTACACTTGGGTCAGCCGAGTGTGACCACGAACCCGTTACCTGCCCACACCACACATGCAGTCCCTCCACCAGCCGATGACATTCATTTCTTAGACTTTGATGAGATCGATGACCACATCCACATGCTGAGTGATGACGATTTAGACCTAGAGCCCATCATGCCAGATGTGATTTATGAGATGAATGGGGTGACTCTAGGTCCTCGGATGCCTGCTTCATTCCGATTAGTTCCCGAGGCGGCGTCGGTGCAGGCTACCACCGTTGAGCCATTGATTCTGCCACATTATAGCGTCCGAACGCCTTTCATCTTGATCCCGGATGTTGAGGGGGTTCAGGTTCCACGTGTTGATGATTCTCAAACTCAGAATGTTCAGTATATTCTCCGAGAAGGTAGAGTGATGCGACTGCCACCTCCCGCGGAAGCTAGGCCAGTTGAGGGTACATCTGCTCCCGATGAGGTCAGAGCAGAGGACGATGAGATCTTGAGACAGCTATAGAGCACTCAGGCTCGTATTTCCATCTGGAGCCTGTTGGCATCCTCGAGCACTCACCGTGATGCTCTTATTCGAGCTTTGAGCCAGATCCGGGTTGAGACTACCACCTCCCCTGAGGGGTTGATTCATATGATGACGGCCGACAGAGCCACATGCATCGTATTCTCGGACGATGATTTGCCACCGGAGGGCTCGGACCACACACGTCCACTTTACATATCTGTTGGTTGTTCAGGCCGCCGAGTCCCATCTGTCCTTCTGGACAATGGCTCGACCCTGAACGTCTGTCCCTTGGCCATTGCCATTGCCCTCGGATACGCTCCTTCTGACTTCAGTCCCTCCACTCAGACTGTTCGCGCGTATGATAGCACTCGGAGGGAGGTCATGGGTACACTAGAGATTGAGCTATTGATTGGTCCAGCCACTTTCGTCGCCGTGTTTCAGGTTTTGAGGATTCCTACATCCTTTAACCTACTTCTGGGCCGACCATGGATCCATAGAGCTGGGGCCATTCCTTCTTCCCTTCATCAGAAGGTGAAGTTTATTCATGATGGTCGAGTCGTCGTGGTGAAGTCTGTAGGGGATATGTTCATTTCGGCCGAGCCTGTACTTGCGATTAGTCACGCTGATGATGATCTTTTTCAGACTGGATTCACTTTTGATGAGGTGCAGACTCTGGAGATAGAGGATTTCTGCCGAGACTTTGTAGCCATGTCCTTCGACCAGCGTAGCAGCACGGTGGTGCTCGATATTATGCGGAGCATGTCTTATCTTCCCGGTATGGGGTTAGGGCAGCGTTAGCATGGGCCTAGTGAGTTCATGGCTTTCCCTGATCACGGTGTACCATTTGGGCTCGGATTCATCCCCACCGAGGCCGATTGTCGTTATATGGCGTGTTTGCGCAGGGAGAGGGTGAGGGCTCGCTTGACTCATACGCCCTTTTATTATCCTGTTCGCCCATACACCATGAGCCTAGCCGATTACTTTGTGAGGGCATCAGAGCCACGTGCACCATCTGATGGGATCATCGGAGGACTCAGCACCACCCAGGAGGCCGAGCTTCAGCGCCTCGTCCAACAGTTACAGTTGAGTGACGGAGCCCCTGGCCCTTCGACTTCTGCGTTGATCGCTCCTCCCTCCCCAGATCGCACGAGCCTTATGACGCTTTGCTTCCCAGATGAGATCGATGAGCACGGGACTTTTGCCGAGATCGGAGACATAGTGGACGGAGCCATGCCACGTGACGAGTACGTTGATGAGATGCTCGCGATGAGCTTGAGCCAGATCGAGGAGATAGCCCCGCCTGAGCTCGCTTCACCATTTGATCTCTTTGGGGTGTCCGTCCTCGAGATCGTCGAGGAGATTCAGTTCGCTCCTGCTCCGGAGATCATCGAGGATGTTATGGTTGCTGATGGTTTGTTTGATGGCCCTGTTGGCCTAGTTGAGGGAGCGTCCGACCTTGTGGACCCACCTCTTTCCTTTGATGTTTTATCGGGATTTGTCTCCCGTCATGACTATGTTTCTGACTTTTCATCTATGGATTTGAGCATCTTTGAGTATTTGCCTGTCTCTCATGTTATTGATTTATCTGCACCATCTTCACCCACATCACAGATTTTTGATATTGATGATGAGATTGCACAGCACGATTCAGACGATGACTCGTCTTCTGTTTCCGTTTCGGATCCCGTTGATGAGAGAGTTTCACCTGCTGTAGGGGACACGGAGATTGTTGATTTCGGCACAACAGATCAACCTAGAGAGTTGAGGATCAGATCAGATTTATCTATTGATGAGAGAGATAGCCTTATCCAGTTGCTCAGAGCATACTTAGACGTTTTCGCATGGTCCTATGAGGACATGCCAGGCCTTGATCCATCTATCGTCTAGCATCGTTTGCCACTTCTGCCCCATGCCAGACCGGTTAAGCAGAAGTTGAGACGATTGCATCCTCGTTGGAGCTTGCAGGTCAAGGAGGAGATTCAGACAGTGTAGGATTCTTATCAGTGGTCGAGTACCCGGAGTGGCTGGCCAATGTCATCCCTGTTCCCAAAAAGGACGGCAATGTGAGAGTCTGTGTTGATTTCCGAGATCTTAACAAGGCCAGTCCTAAGGATGATTTTCCTCTTCCACACATCGACATGCTAGTTGACAGTACGGCAGGTCATTCGATGTTGTCCTTTATGGACGGATTTTTCGGGTATAGTCAGGTCTTGATGGCTCCAGAGGACATGGAGAAGACGTCATTCATTACCGAGTGAGGTACTTATTGCTACAGAGTCATGCCATTCGGATTGAAGAACGCAGGAGCCACCTATCAGAGAGCGGCGACCACCCTCTTCCATGACATGATGAATCAGGATGTCGAGGTTTATGTAGACGACATGATAGTGAAATCCCGAGACAAACTAGATCACCTAGCAACTCTGGAGAAGTTCTTTGAGAGGATCCGACAGTTCAGATTGAGATTGAATCCCAAAAAGTGCACTTTCGGAGTGACTTCTGGGAAACTCTTGGGGTATATGGTCAGTGAGAGAGGCATAGAGGTAGACCCAGATAAGATCAGAGCCATCCTTGACATGCCTGCACCGAGGACAGAGAGAGAGGTTAGAGGCTTCTTGGGTAGACTTCAGTACATCACCAGATTCATCGCCAGATTGACAGACATCTGTGAGCCCATTTTTCAACTCTTGAGGAAGAGTCAATCTACTGTTTGGGATGATCAGTGTCAGCGCGCATTCGAGAGGATCCGAGAGTACTTGTTGTCACCCCCAATCTTGGCGCCTCCTACACCAGGCCGTCCTTTACTCCTATATCTGCCAGTTTCAGATGTGGCGTTGGGGTGTATGTTGGCTCAGCTTGATGATTCGGGTAAGGATCCAGCCATTTATTATTTGAGTAAGAGGATGCTAGACTACGAGATGAGATATGTCATGATTGAGCGTTATTGCTTGGCATTGGTTTGGGCCACTCGCCGACTGAGACATTACATGACCGAGTATTCAATACACTTGATATCCCGTCTAGATCCTCTGAGATATTTGTTTGACAGGCCCGCCCTGGTCGGTCGCCTCATGAGATGGTTGGTACTTCTGACTGAGTTTGACATTCATTATGTCACTCAAAAGTCCATCAGAGGGAGCATTGTCGATGTATATCCATAT